>NC_070593.1:10589303-10889303 GCF_027409825.1 Scomber japonicus | reverse complement strand
AAGAGACAGTGATAAGGGATGCACAAAGAGCCAACTGTTGTACAGTGGTCACAGAGTGTTCTTTAACATTCAGTGATGGGCGTAGCTGTAAAATCTGAATTTTTGACTTCACTCTGTCTCACTGCCTAACTCAGACATTGATTCCTATATGCATATGAAGTTGCAATCAAACTCTGAAAGACATTCCCTCTTTGCAAAATCAATATTTACTAAATTTCCATAACAAGCCTCTAAACAAATGTTTGCCTTTCAAAAATAGCAAAAAAAGAACAAACTACAGTTTTGAAAATTATCAGAAGTAATGTTGACGCTTGATTTACATGCAAAAACTCCAGAATAGTTCTTTATTGTAGTCTTTTAATGCAGCAGTAAGGGTGAGGAAAAGGAAGTGGAAGGGAAATGCTTGCATCTAAGCGTGTTATCTCCAAATTAAAAAACCCTAGTTGAAAGCACAGTCCACTCAGTGACAGATTGGGACAGAGCGGGCAGCCATGCTCTCACCCTCTGGCCGCATCTGATATCAGTACATGAAAAGACTGGAAATGTAAGCCACTTAGGGGCTCTCAAAGACGGAAGGAGGTGGCAGCAACACGGGAATTCCCCCAACTCTTGTGGAATAGCGTCTCACTTTGATGATGTCAGCAGAGTAAGCTGTTACTCAGAAACTTTGAAAGGGCGTCTTTGTTTTTCTCTCAGTCTCTCTCTCACTCTGTCTCTCTTTTCCTCTGTCACTCTTTCTTTGCCTGTGTGAAGGTTTTCTTTGAGAGAGTGCAGTTTTGGCCCAGACACTGATCCCTCCCCCCACTGGAAAAAACCCCACCACCACCCCGTATTCTATGTTCTAACTAATTACAGCCCGCCTCTTTTTCTCCGCCCGCCGTGTAATTCAATTTTTCCCTGAAATCAGACGGCTCACCCTGGGCAGACCTCTGAGGCACAGATAATGCCAGATAGATATAGTACACGATAGGATGATAGGGTGGATGGATGCAAATGTGCAGATACAGTTGACGGAGAAATTTCTAGATATGGATGAGTGACTGGCTGATTAGATGAATGGAAAGATGGTAAAGGACAGATGAAAGGATGGTTTAATGTGTACAGTGAAAAGATGAATGAGTAACCAGGCACTGATTTGCAAAAACACACAGTACTGATGTAGTTGGGGTCTAATGGTTGTGTGTTTGTTTGTGTGGGTGCACTTGTGCACTTGCATGCAAAATTCAGCATCAAAGGCATAGTTTGTATCTGAGTGTGCTGTTTTGGTGCCTTTACTGCCGTCAACGAGAGTTAATTGGATGGGGGGCTAGGGGTTTGGGGTCATGTTTGAATGCACATATTAATGTCGAGGGCCACACGCACACACACATACAAACTCTTGCTCTTTCTTTCTGTCTGTTTCTGGAGAAGGTCACTGGGTTTAATGAGAGGTGGAGTGTGGCAGTCTTTTTTGAAGGCAAACTGAGTCGCTCTTTAGACAGAGACTTGGTGTGATTACTGAGACCTCAGAGATGCGTGTTTGCGCATGCTTGTGTGTGTGTGTGTGTGTGTGTGTGTTTGTGTGTGTGTGTGTGTGTGTGTGTGTGTGTGTGTTTGCACTCCGGCGTACTTATGTGCAAGTGTGTTTGACAGAGAGCGAGATTACAGAGACCTCAGGGCACAACCAGGAACCAGCTTTTATATAAAGTAACCTCTGTTTAGCTGGTGCACTGCGGTGCATGCATGCAAACATGCACACACGTGCACACTCAGACACAGATGCTCCGCCAAGGCAGAACCAGCCGAGAGACGTCGACACAGCAGCCAAAAGAGATTCTTTCATATGAACCTTCAGCCTCCCTTCTGCTCTTCTCTTTCTTCCCCTTTTCCTCCCACTTGTGCTTTCGTCCTACTGTCTCCCTCTTCTTTCCTTTTTTCCTCTCTTCCTCATCTGCCTGTTTGTATCTTTAAAGCAAAACTTGAGCAGAAGAGAAGCTATTGTATTTGCTGGATTAATGTTAAATACTGCTCATTAGCCACGCCACCGCTAAATGCTATTGGCTGAATTATGCTCTTTTGTTTGGACTAAAACTTAACGTGAATTTTATTAAGCTCAACAAATTCCATAACCTCAGGGCCCGTAAAATGCTTTCAGTTCTGTGCTGTGCACAATCTAATAATTCATGTTTGCTCTTAAATAGAAAACCTTTTGGGGGTAATTTCAGATTGGTGCTACTTCAGTGATGTGCTTTATCTGCTTGTCTTAATTGCTGCTTTCTTCCTCTGTTAGTCTCTGTGTTTGCATCTATGTCTCTCTCTGTGTGTTTCTTTATGCCATCTAAAATCTTTTCCTGTATCTGTCTGTTTATTAGCGCGTGTATGCGTGTGTGTGTGCATGTGTGCATGTGTTTGTCTGCATGTCTCCATCCACTGTTTAAACAGACTGACCCCTCAGTGCTCCAGGGGTCAGCTTCAACTGACCCCCCCACCACCACCCCCACTGCCACTCACCCACTCCCACCCAGTCTCTCACCGTCTCATTGTGCTGGTCTCATGTATACACTCTTCTCCCTCCTTTCCCCTCCCCCACTCCCCTTTCTCTCTCCCTCCCCCACTAAGACCATTCCCCTGAGCTTTCCCACACTCACATCAAAGGACAAGACTCTAGAGGGTGTGTTAGAGCACCCTGCTCTGGAATGTGAGTGTGTTAATATGTGTGTGTGTGTGTGTGCGTGTATTTGTGTGTGTGTGTGTGTTTTACAAGGCTGTGTTGGTTTACTGTGTTGTTTGCTCTTTGTTGGACTTTTATGAGGAATGATGAGGCCAGGGGGTGAAGAGCAAGACTTTCTGCCCAGCCAGGGACGATGTGACATCATGAGGCCTGGGTGGCAGCAGCTACACCTCTCCTGCAGTGTACATACTTTCCGGCCTTTGTTGGGTTTAAGCATAGTCAACAGCTGATTGGTTTGGTTATTAAAAGATAATGCATCCTCTTGTGGACATCCCGGAGGTGCTCAGTTCATTGGCCACAACGTATGTCATCAGTTAGTCTTATCTCATGGCATTAAGATCTTTACCTGTAGATAACGTTGGCCGTTATTTACATACTCGCTGCATTTATGATAATCACATCTTGTTTGACATATGTGTCTGCTAGAATCAAGTCTTTTCATTGCCATTCAAAACACAAGACTACAAAGTAAGTCCAGTTGTGTTTGATGTGTTACGACCAGTTGTTTTAAAATCTCCCTTGTGACCAAATTTCTTTTCCCTCTTGTTCCTTCACATGGATTGAACTTGAATGCAGAGTTGGACACTCAAAGTCTGTTTTCACATTCATCTACTGAAGGGGGAAAGTTTCTCTGTGGCCACTTTCAATCTCAGTTTAAGATGAGTGACTTGGAAACAGTGAATGATATTTGCATTTGCATCGATTCTGAATATTTCAGTGAGGGAGAACTGGTCGATAATTGACCTGTTTTAGTGGAAAAACCAAATTAGACATGAGTGATTTTTCTAAGCAGATTGTTTTATATGACCAAGATTCTGGCTTTATATCTGAAGCTGGCTGTAGTGCAGAAAGGTTACAGATTTGACCTGGGTAATATGCAGAATGTAACTTGTTTTTGAAGATAAAATTCTAATAGCAGAATCACGACGTATGCTGCCGTTGTCATAACCTTGTCTTCTTATTATTCGTGTGTTTATTTCTCCTTGTTAATATATACCTATGTGCGCGTGTGCGTGAGCAGTCCTGTGGAGATTAGAGGGAAATTTAATTGGCTGCAGATGAGTAATATCAAACCAAACAACTCCTTTATCAAATCAAAATTAAACAGACAAAATAGTTTATTGAGGCTGTTTTCTTATAGATAATTAACCTAATTACAAATTTTAAAAAATTCAATTATTGAATTTAATTAATTACCAAAGGGTGTTTGAACTATCTGCTTTTCCTGCGCAGCCTCGTCTCTGTCTATGAATGTAGAGTCTATGAATGGAAAAGTCTGTACAGCTGCATTACTGCAGTGACATAATGGGAAATGGTCAGCTGCAGTACAAGTTGCCCAGGCCATTTTTCTGACAAACAACAGTTATGGTGGACACTGTCAGTGTAACCTCTGTGATGTGGTCTCTGCACCAGCTGTGTGCACATGCTTCTTTGCGTGTATGTGTCATCTGGACAGAGCAGAGTGTGAATCATGTCAAGGTCTGTGTTGCATTTAACCAGCAGATGTGAGCTGTTTGTTTGCCCTCCCTCTTTGTGTCTCCCTCATTTTTTACTATCTGTCCCTCTGTGGGTGCACCCTGATTCTGATTCATATCTTTTGCTCCTCAAATAAATCAATCCAGTCCACTATCATTAAGGATGTGTCCGTTACCTTATTTATGCTTGACTAGGAAGTCTTTTATTGGACCAATGAAAATGCGTTAGTGCTCGGATGCTGCAGCTGATCTGATATAGCAGGCATCATTGAGACCACATCACCACAACACTGCAGTTCTGTCAAATTACTGATATACTGATGACAGACTAGACAGAATAGCAATACCCTTTCAATATAATTCTATTTTTTTAGATTTTGATTGAATGATTTTAGATTTCTTTTTTGACTGATGATGCTGACTTATGGAATATATGTTTGTTTTTGTAGCGTACCACAAAAATATCGTTTTTTGTTGTTGTCATTACTAACTGTGTTCTTACAGCAAAAACACATTTTAATAGTCTATTGCCAGTATTTCTGTTCTGTGACCATGGTGCTATCAGTCACAGTCAGCCAGACATTATAGTTCAAATGTCCTGTTTTTTCCAAAATGGACAATAAATTGTTTTTGCACATTATGAAACATCATCATAATCTGTAGTACTAAATAATTAAATTACAAGTGGGAAAAAAGGCAAATAATTAATGGGAAATTCTTGTCAGTTAGCTGTATTGTAGTCACTTTAGATAATGCATTACTGGATAGGATGTCTCATTTCACTAATGTGTGTTTCCAGTTCTTTCTCCCTTGCATATCTGTCTTGAAATGTTCAATATAGAAAAATGCTTGACTCATGGAGGAAAGGACAGGAATAGTTGAATTGGGTTGTAACCTGTGTTTTCCTCCCTCTTAAGTGTTTTCTACCAGGAGGGGGGCCTCTATATCTCTATCATTTAGTCTCTGTCTCCATATCTCTATTTTTGTCTCACTCTGTTTGTCTCCGCTGGGTGGACGATGCTGATATTCCTCTTGCAGGCTTCACTCCATCACTACAGAAGCATGCTGAGGTTCTCTTTCTCCAGCCTTCTGCCTGAGTGTGCACTTCTACACTCCAAATCTTTTGATGTAAATGGAAATAGCTGGTTGAGAGAAATATGGTGGAAAGTCTCGCAGCCTGTGTTTATACCAAGCCAGATGGCTCTAAACAAGCTGAGGGAGAAGACACAAATACACTTTTCTCAGAAAGGCTTAATTTAGAGCAGTGTTTCGGATGGTCCCATAGTTGCTTGTAACCAGAGGTGGTTGTTTTATGACATTTTTCAAAGCTGTGATGGAATTGAAATCCTACCCGTATTCCACAGTGTGACAATCAATCAGAGCAGGGTTGAAAATGACAAGACAGTGTCTGATGTCTGTATTCCAGTTGACCTGTCAGCTGAATGATTTACGGTGTATGTATTGAATTTGAAAGTTAGTCTTTTTTTGGTAAAATTGATTTATATTCTTCAGCCTAAAATTGTTGAAAAGTTAATGCAAAATATATCTGTATATGGCAGTTGGTTTTAGCCCCAGGCATAATGAATCCCATGACCAATTTAATATGCATTGCATATTAATGTGATGCTTTATTTGTTTGCAGAGTTTGTGTCTGTGTGGCCTTTTCAGACATCTTTATGTTTACCTTTGCATTGCTAATGTTATACTTAAACTGGTCAATCATATCAAAAATATCATACTAGTTGTATAATAGTTATAATAGATTTTATTTACATCTACAAACCAGCTCCTGACAAGCCAACCTTTACATTAAGGTTGTCTTTCAGACTGGGAAACTATATCCAAAAAATTGGCTGTAGTGAGTGTTAAAGGACAGGTTCACAGTTTTTAAGTCTGTCCTAACACAAAAAATTAATGCCTAAATGAAGATACACACACACACTTTTTCTCACCGTCATCATTTATTTTGTTCATACTGACCATTTAGAAATCCCTTCATAAGTAAGTGATGGGGAACAAAATCCACAGCACTCCGTCTGTGCAAAAAAGTATCTTAAAGTTTACTTGAAGCTAATTATATGACTTCAGCCATCCAAATTAGTAAAAAAAATCAAAATCAACATCTTCCAAAGTAACTGTGATTTTAGTGCCAAATTCCTTCTTTTTGTTACTTCCATTGCAGCTGAAGAGGAAAACACTGTCTATCTTGACACTAAGAGGGCCCTTTTCTCTGATATTAGCCTAATATTATCTTCAGAAAAACTTTTAAATTATTTTATTGAATTTTTAAGATAAAGACTGTGGATATTGCCCCCCTGTCACTTACATTGTAAGCGCATTGAAGGGGATCTTATAATGCTTGTATATGCTTTGTATTGCGCTGGAAAAAAGGGAATGGGATGGAGGGACACATGCAGAGAGTGAGTGCATAATAGAGACATCCTCTGCACGTGTGTAGTGTGTGTTTGGGTGCACGCATGCGTCTGTATGTATGTGGGTGTATGAAGTTTCAGGTTGACAGCGAGGAAAGGAAATATTCATTTATTTATTTATTTATATGTGCAGAAGATTTAACTACAAGATTTTATGTCCTCAGGCCAGATGTAAAACTGATTCTGTGTGTGTGTGTGTGTGTGTGTGTGTGTGTGTGTGTGTGTGTGGGTGTGTGTGTGTGTGTGTGTTAATTTTGTGTTATGTCCCACTGAATTCGGGAAACTGGTCACCATGGGAACGGACTCTCACTCCAGGTGGTGTATAATGGAATGTGGTCCCTCTGGGCACAGTTTGTGTGTGCATGTGTATTTGACTGTGGCATACCTGCTGATTTCTTTTTTTTTTTTTTAGTATTTTCCACTCAAATGTACTTAGTTTGAAACAAAAGGACAGAGAGGATTGGTTTGGTTCATTTGGCACAAGGTAGTTGAGAGCTTGACTTCAGTGTGTGTGTGTGTGTGTGTGTGTGTGTGTGTGTGTGTGTGTGGAAAGAGAGAGTTGATTGTTGTTGTATGCCCTGCCCAGTACTCACTTATAAACTCAATGCCCTCACACAGTAGGGCATGAAGAGGCAGAAGGAGGAAGGGAGGGAGGAAGAAATGGAGTGGAAATAAAATGATAGAATGAGGGAAGGTAAATAGAGGAAGAGAGACAGAAAGAAAGAAAAAAGAGGGATGGAGTGAGAGAATCAGACACTACATGTCTGGTCGTGTCTGCTGCCATGCATTCCGGGCGAGGCCACTTCCTCTATGCAATGACCCCAGCCACCCCTGTGCTGCTGACTTGGTTTGGTCTGCCAGCTCAGGGGAAGATTGAATTCACTGTTGGGACTGGCCCACTCAGGGGCAACATGGGGGTGGGAGGGGGTTTGAGGGGTGAAGAGAAGAGTTGGCAAAACTCTGGAGAATACAGTGTCTGTCTTCGTATGTAAGACTGTGTGAAAGTGGATGCGTGTGTGAACAGCAGCTGTGTAGAGGAGTGCTTACAGAATTTTCCAGAGAGCGAGCGACAGAGAGAAAAAGGAGAGCTTTTCCAGGGATGAAATTCTTGGCTCCCTTGAAGCTCAGGGTACAGCTGGAGCACTTTTCCCCTCCCTCTGCCCTCATTCCCTCCTCCTCACTCCCTCTCTTTTTTCTGACCTCCTTCACTTCCTCCCTAGCTTCCCTGTCTCTCCTTCTCTCTGCCTGTCACGTTTCTATCTTGTAGTATTTTCTTATTTCGTTTTTTTAACTTCCTTTTTGTACCGCAGCTTCACACCCATAAATACAGTTTTGGTGATTTGCATGCTGTTTGCTAAATGCAATGTTACTTCACTGTCACTCTTGGAGGCTTTTTAAAAATGTTGACCTCTCTCCACATGTTGCTTATTGTGCTTTTCAGATTAGAGTCAGTTAGATTGGATGAAACTTTATTGATCACATGGGGCTGTAGTAGCAACGAGTGGCAATGGGATACATCCATGGTTCTCAACCTTTTTGGTGTCAAGGAGCCCTAAATTGACCTGTATTGGATAAGATGTAGTCTTAAGGATCCTCATCTGACAATATGTAGTTAATCCATAAGTGTCTATACTATAGATTGGCAGATTAACAGTAAAGAGTGGGAAACCTATGAACAGAATATACATCATCTCATTTGGCTAATGTCAATGAAATAATGGAATTAAAATATTCCCATTTCTTCTGGGAACCCCATGCAACCCTCTCAAGGACCCCTGGGGGTACCTGGACCCCAGGTTGAGAACCACTGGGATACATCGAAGAAGAGTAAGATTTAAAACGGGGTGAAGGAAATGTTTCTGGATTTTTGTGAGACCTCCTTTACAGCTGCATAGGTTACACTTCTGATTGTTTACATCATGGGTGTTTGAATTTCACAGGGAAGCCCCCCTTTTTCTTCTGCCCTGATCTGATTGGATAGACGGAAGTGTGTGTCGGTCAAAGGGAGGGCCTAGTCAGTGAGGCTGAGGGATGATCAGAGGGACTGGTACAGAAAAGATGTTGATATTGATCTAAAAGAGAATTTTTACTAATTTCTCTCATATACACTCAGTCTCCACTGTATTTCTTGACTGATCATCCTACAGCATCAGACATGAACAAACAGACACACACACACACACACACACACACACACACACACACACACACACACACACTCTTATACAAACAAATATACACAAACAGTTGAATTCAGAGTTGGGGACTGGGGGAAAGTCCCTGCTAATCTAGGACTTCCAGTCTTGCCTTCTTCCTTTCCACTGACATTCACATAACTTCACTTCTCTTCTCTTCTCTTCTCTTCTCTTCTCTTCTCTTCTCTTCTCTTCTCTTCTCTTCTCTTCTCTTCTCTTCTCTTCTCTTCTCTTCTCTTCTCTTCTCTTCTCTTCTCTTCTCTTCTCTTCTCTTCTCTTCTCTTCTCTTCTCTCCTCTTCTCTCCTCTCCTCTTCCTCCTTCACACACTTTCTCTGCTCTTTGTGTTGGACACAAACTCAGTGCTGTTCAGACTGTGACTCATACATTAGGAATGCCCCACATTAACATGTGGAGAGATAGAAGGAAGAGAGTGAAGGGAGGAATGGAGAGGAGTACAGCTGGGTACAAAAGTAGAAACTCGGGGGAAAATGAGTAAAAATGAGTAAAAGCATTTCTGTTTTTTTTAGTGGGTCAAGGTTTGAGAATTTGTTGCATCCTGAGGATTCAAGGGAGTGAGAGAAAGAGATGTGAACGAGGGAGGGAGCAGGAAATGATTATTAGACTCTGACTCTGTTTACACACCAACAGCTGTTGCACTTCTTTGCTCTCTCTCTTGTTCTCTCACTCTTTCTTTCCCTCTAGACATGTAGAGTTGATTAGGGAATGGATACAATGAGTCATCAGTGTCTGGATTGTGTATATTTGCGTGTGCATGTGCATGCTTGCACATGCATGTCAGGAGTCTCATACACGTCTGCATGCATGTGCGTGTATGCGTGTACATGAGTGGCAAGAGTGATAACTGAAGTATGTCTCTCTATGCAGTATGTTGCATGGTTACCAAACTCAAAACAATTATATCTGCAGACCTGAGAATAGCCTCATGTGATAATACTGGAAAAGAGTAAGTTAGGATAGTGTGTGTACTGGCGTATTCAGAGTAGTGTCATTGCTTGTGTGTGTGTGTGTGTGTGTGTGTGTGTGTGTCCCATTTAGTTGTATGTTGTTTGTGCCAAGGTGACCGCAATTTCTGTCAGTGTAAACTATTCATATGTCATTGTGTTCCAAAAATCAAGTGTGTGTGCATGTCAGCATGACATCTGACGTGTATGAAGGCCTTTCATACACGTTGTGCGATTGTGTGTGTGTGCATCTTTGTACATCTGGAAAGGTGTGTTTGTGTATGTTAAGAGATCTTGAGAACAAAGCATGGCTGGGCTCAGTGTCCCTCCAGACGTTACGTTGCTCTCTTCTGGAGTAGACCCAGCACAAGAAGTAGGTCGGCTGGCTACACCCCTCCTCTGGGTGGGGGAGAGCTGGAGAGAGAGAGGGGTCTGGGCTGGGTGGAGGTATGGGCTATCACCCTAGCTAAATGCTGAACACTGAACAGATCAAGGCTTGTATGCTTAAAGACCATTCACACAGTGATTGGAACATGATAAGAGTAATGTTAAAATCACATTTCAAGAAATGTAACCATTGGAACAAGTTGAGTTTTTTCCCTTAATGAGACATAACACTATAAGCTTTGTGGCCATTTAGAGTAAATAATTTGTAGCATACTGTTCTAAAATGATTGAAAGTATTCAAATTAAACAACAGCATGGGTGTAGTAAGTGGCACTTATGATAATCCTAATATGTTACATTTCTTCCATAAATTGGGTGTATCACATTTAGGGAGCAAACCTCCCCATCTGGAATTAAATCATTCCCAAAAAAAAAGACCAAAAAGAAAAAGATTCATAATAACTTCCACATATTTTGCACTGCTCTGGGGCTATTGAGTATTAAACACTTCAAGTGCTGCTGCTGTCTTGGCTGGTTTTCCCTTGTAAAAAAAAAACAAAAAAAAACAAACCACACACTTGAGCTCACTGGGACTAACCTGGATAAATAAAGATCATACAATAAATACGTTTCAAAAATGCCAAAGATTCTCAATGTCTTTAGGAACACCTGGAGACCGGCCCAGACCTGGAGAGACTGGCTACTTCGTATGAGAGGAAACATTATTGACTTAGAATATAAATCAAGCACCACACGAGGGTTTTAAATATTTGAGAAAACAATTTAGATTTATGAAGTGTTTATGTCAAAAAGTACTGTATGTGTTTACCTAACATAAGACATTTTGAAATGATTGATAACACTTGCATCCATGGCTGACAGAATATCACTTTTATTGACTGTATATCAAGATGTTAGCGACAGTAAATTGAATAACAAACCTTGTGTTTATTTGGTTTTAGTACTTTCTTCACAAAAAGCATTTAGATTTACATTTTTACCCTAAATCCGACCCCAAATATGTCTTCAGAATCACAGAATATAACATGGACAGACCACTTCGATTGGAATTGTATCTACAGAGACAATATAAAAGTTGGAAAAACAGAAGCAGGTTACTGTGGGATTTAATCCACTAGCCAAATAGGAATGGGCATCACAACCACAGCTACTACCTCTGGGCAAACAACCAGAGACGGACTTTGGTGCACGTTCTGTCTGGCAGCAAACCTCTCGACCATCAGACCCACATACAGCATTTGGCTTGGAAGGGCGATTTTTACACAAGCAGGGATGGAAAGCTTTCTTCACTGTTGTTGCAAAAGGCTTATTACTTTTTGTTTTGTGTTTTTCCTAATCTTTATGAAGCAGAGCATGCTTAATTTGAAATATGAGTGTGAGCCAGTGGGCTAATAAAATACAACCCTGGTTTTACAGCCCTCGTAGTCATTGTTTCTTCTTCAGTTCTTTTAATATGCTGATGTCAGACGTTGATGAAGTAATGACAGCATTGATAGCTTCATCAGCTTCATCAGCACAACTGAGAATGAATGTTTTCTTATGACTCGGTTATGCAACTTTGAGCTAGGAGGCTATAAGTTGAGGGGCACACTTCCTGAGGAATTCGCTTACACATACCTGTACGTACGCACACACACACACACACACACACACACACACACACACTACGTACATAGAGTAAGACCCAGTGTGCAAACGAAGCAACTCTCCAGCTTATGATTTACATTCCACAGCAAATCAGCAGCTCACTCAAATTACAGACTGTCGCACAAAACACAGAGTCAGGATCAGAGGTGTGGCTGTGTGTTTTCTTTCTGCACATGTGTATAGTTGTTTATTACATCCATACCCAGCCCATCAGCTGTGTGTGCGTGGGCTTATACATGTGTTAGGTTCTGTGTCATTTTGCAGTGTGTCTGTGTCGTTACTGAGGGTAGGGCAGTGCAGGAAGACCCGACTTCCTCCTCCATCACTGAACCTCACCCTGCCCACAGCAGAGATGTCCGCCGGACTTGACTCACCGGAGATGGACCTGACTGCTCTCTAGTGTGTGTTTGTGCGTGTTTGTGTGCATGTAGCATCACATGTTAAACACTAATCTGGGATGAGAATATATATCCTGTGCTATTTTAAAGTTGTCTCCCACATTTACTGCAACTGTAGGATCTTGCTCTTTCTGCTCTCTTTCTTATCCTCTCTATGTCTTTTTTCACTGCTCTTAGCATTATGCTTCACACTCTGTTTCTCTGTTTCTCTTTCTCTCTTTTTCTCTTGCTGTTGCTGCTTGTAGTTATATTAGTTGTCTAGATCTGTGTCTAAGATCTATGAGGATTTGTTTCATTTTTCTAAATGACAATAGACTGTGATCCTCAGTGTGTGCTGTGCTCTTCTGTGTGTGTGTGTGTGTGTGTGTGTGTGTGTGTGTGTGCGCATGTATGTATGTGTGTATTGGCCAGGCAGTAGAGGAAGCTGTCGTGGGAGTGTCTCGCTCTTGGAGCTCCGAGGACAGATAACATTACCCTACTGATGCTTACATAACTTCCAGGCAACGCCACGTCACAGCTGACCCAGACACACACAAAAACACACACACACAACACACAACCATACACACAGATGCACACACACATGCAAACACACACTCATACAGGAATACAAATATCCATCTAGATTGGACAGCTGCCTCGATGGGGTTCTTTTAGGGTGTACAAAATAGTGTGTGTGTTTGTGTGTGTGTGCTTGTATGTGTGTGCGTGTTGTACTTTTGAGATAAGGACTTTTTTTTTTTAAGCTTGTCTATTTAGTAATACTATTTTTTTTATGTCTGTGTGTTTTTGGGAAATCCATCTGAGTCTTGTTGTTTTGTATGTAGGTCAGCTCACAAACAGGCTCCTTTGGTCTGATACCAACACCGCACACACATGCTTTCCCAAGAGGGTCTGTGTTTCCTTTCAATGTGGTGACCACATGTGCAGGGCTGATGAAGGAAAAAAGAGAAAGTGTCTTTTTAGAAGAACGCTGCTCCCGTCTCACAGACAGAACACAAGCTGATACAGACATTTGGTACTGTCAGCACCGTTGATCAATAGGTGTGCATGGGTGTGTGTGTTTATGCAGTGTGTATAAGCTAGGGCATGATTACGGGTATAAGTGATTGGATGCGTTTGAGCCCAGGACTCTTTTACTGTTTGAGTGTGTGTGTGTTGTGCTTTGGGGGCCCAGTCACAGCTGTCTTTGACAGCTGTATCATGGGAAACATCTGATGAAATGTTGCATCATCTCCTCTGTTTGTGTATGTGTGTGAATGTATGTATGGGCAGCTGGACAAAATCCTATGGATGTGTTGTTTTTTTTTGTGAATGAGTCAGTATAGAAGAGTTGAGTGTGTGAGATTATCTGCTTGTCTGGGATTTTGTGTGTGTGTGTGTGTGTGTGTGGGGGGGGGGGGGGGGGATAAAAAGCGAGACAGGATGTTTACCATGAACATGTGTGTATATAGCTTGTGTAAATCTTTGGCGACAAAAGTCAAACTTTCTGAGGTGAGGCTTAAAAATTGTGTGTTTGTGTGGGTGTTAGATTACCATTAAGACCTTTTTCTTTGCCAGTAAGCCTAGGTTGATTATCAGCCTATATTTCGACTTTTAATTAACTTTAATTATGTGTTTTGTGCTTTTTTCCACATTATCTTAATTTGTTCTGTTTACTGGTTTTAACTTATTGCTCTTTTTCTTTTAAGGAAACCATATTTTTCCAATCAACACCTGTCTGTCTTTCTGTTCTTCCCACTGTGTGCCAGTCTTGTGCTTCATCTGTCTTTGTTACATGCATTACAAAATGCAATTTGTCATCATTCCTGTGGTCTTCTTGGTTGCTTTAGACAGTGGCTCCTGAACAAATATGTGCACACGTCACAGACCGCAAAGTGAATGCACATTTGACCACAGACCTCACGTTTATTACAATAACCTTCGCAATAGGATGGTTTAGTCGTAGATGTGGTATTGAATAATTCTTGTGGGCGGTACAAATAACAAAGGAAAAAACACATCATTGAAATAGTTTCAGAAGCTGTACTTTAAGTAGAATTTTTGGTGATACATGCTACATATTTATCACTCCATAACATTGATCCCTGCCTTTGTATATTGTACATAGCATTTTACACATTGAGCCATCTGATTAGATTTCTCAGGAACTATTCTCGTTCAGGATGCTGATTCACGGTTTCCTTTTGAAACAGAGCAATCAGTATTCATATGTATTGCAAAAGGATATAGCAAAATCACACTTAAAATAATCAAGTTGATGTTGGCTCAGGAGGTGGCTCAGGAGATAGAGCGGTCGTCATCCAATTGGAAGATTGGCGGTTTGTTTCCGGCTCCTCCAGTCCTTGGGCAAGACACTTAACTCCACATTTCTCGCCATCGGTGTGTGAATGGGAATGAATGGTTAAATTCCCCTGATGCCATCAGTGTATTAATGTGTGTGAATGGGTGAATGAGTTGTAATGTAAAGCGCTTTGAGTGGTCGACTAGAAAGGTGCTATATAAGTACAGTCCATTTACCATTTACAGTTGTTTCTCATTACACTGCCAGAAATCATTCATTTTGATTGATGAAATGATAACACAATTATGACATAATACCAGTGAAATTCAAGTAATGATAATGTTCAGGCCAAGTTTTTATCCATTACCTTCCTTTTTTTAGGAATACTTGCATGCAGGTTTTTGAATGGGATGAGCAATAAGTAACATCCACTTTGGGACACAATTGTCAGGGTTTATGGGATATGTGGTCCGACCATAATTATGAGAATCACTGGCTTTTGCACAAGCTGAAACTGCTTATCATCTTGACACAACCTTATTTTGTTGTTGGCAACTACAGTAAATCATTTTTAAATACGAGTGTAGTTAAAATGAACTATTACTCATTTAGTCAGATACCCCCTGGATGCCTCTCAAAGGGCCAGATTACTCATGCCTAATGCTTCGTAGTGGCTCAGGTATACAGTGATGTCATACCACATGGAGGATATGACCTCATAAGTGATCTCTGACCTGACCTCTCTGGTAGTCGGAAGTTGAAGGAGCAACAGATGCAAGATGAGAAGGGGGGCAAGCGGATTGGACTTGGTTAGCTGTGTTGTCTGGGATTCCAGCAGGATTAGGCAGAGGAAGTCGTGACTCTATTTGTGGTGCTTAAAGGGCAAAGCTGGAGGCTGAAGAGAAAGTGATGTTACCATAATGTGGATTGTGCACCACTCATTTCACTAATATATGCACGTGTGTGCATACATACACACACACACAGACACACTTACAACCACTCAAACACACAACTACTGTGGTTTGTCATCAGCTTTTCTAAATGGCAGTCAGTCTAACGCTATATGACTTACAGCCGTATGTGTCTGTGTGTGTGTGTGTGTGTGTGTGTGTGAATGTGTGTGTGAAGGGTAGCAGGACAAAGAGTGTCTTGTGTTTTGGGTAGGGGTTGGGGGGTAGTTGGGCCTGCTGGGTCCAGTCCTGGGGGC
The DNA here is from genome assembly GCF_027409825.1 of Scomber japonicus. NCBI lineage: Eukaryota > Metazoa > Chordata > Actinopteri > Scombriformes > Scombridae > Scomber > Scomber japonicus. The sequence goes on along the minus strand of NC_070593.1, from coordinate 10,873,581 downwards.
CAGAGATGGGAATGTTCACTGTGTGTGTGTGCGTGTGTGTGTGTGTGTGTGTGTGTGTGTGTGAGCAGAGGAATGTTGCTGTTTGCTGAGTGAAGAGCACAGAAGCAGCAGAGACTGTCCAAACACACGTCTGTTTGCCAAGAGTGTGTGTGTGTGTGTGTGTGTGTGTGTGTGTGTGTGTGTGAGTGTGAGGGAGAGAGAGGGTGACTGAAACACAGAGAGAGTGTGTATTTGGGATAGTGTGTGAGCAAGAAGGAAAATGTGCTATGAGCAGTGATGGAAAGAGCTTTAGAGGAGCACTGTATATCTGCGGTGTGTGTGTGTGTTCTCCTCATGCTATGACCTTCCACTCAATGAGGACTTTCATATCCCTCTAGTCTCCATGGTAGGGGAGCAGACAGGACTGAAAGGGGTCTGTCTCTCCATACCTGTGACCTACTCACACACACGGCACTGTAGTCCACACTGCAGACTTTGCTCAGGTTGTTTTTGTGTATGCGTAGGTGTGTGTGTCTGTGTGTTTGCTGTACTGTTACCTGTTTGTTTGGCTGATGAGTGGTGGGTGAGAGATGGAGGGATGGGTGTAAAGAGGGAATGAGTTGGGTAGGAAAGAAGTAGTGAATGACTGATGGGAAATAGGGAAGTATAAAATGAGTAATATTTCAAATGAAAGGAGGGAGTGAAGTGAGTAATGCCTGGAGGAAGGGAAAGAGGGAGGTTAATGCTGTAAGAATTTCTGAAAATGGATGAAGGAAGGAGAGGAAAAAGATGGAAAGTAAAGCAGGATCAAGTGAGCAAGTGAATAAACGTAAAGGTAGAGAGGAAGATGGAGGGATGAAAAGTGGGACACAAGGATGGACTGAGGGAAGGAAGAAAGGAAAGGGAGGAGAAGGAGAAAGGGCTAAAGGGAGGAAGGATGGAGGGAGACAGGAAATGAGACAAAGTAAGGGAGGATGCAAGGGAGGGATGAAAGCGGGAGTTAAAGGGTTGGTTCACCTAAATTCCTAACCATTACAAAGACATATTTCCTCAGCGAGAAGTAAGTGAGAAAATACACCATACTTTTTGTAATTTGGGTGAAATGACCCCTTAAAGGATATTATTATTCTGACATTCTAACATTTGACTGGTGACAACATGGGCAGATAATATTAGTGTGTGATTGTGTGTGTTTGTAGGTGATGAGGCCTGTGTGTGTGTGTGCTTGTGCATGTGTGTGTGATTTATTCTGAGGCCAGGTCTGCCTCCAGCTGTCCCAATGGGTTCCCAATGACTTTACCAGCCGCAGACCTCCATCACAGAAAGAGACGGCGGAAGAGAGGTTTTTTGGAGGGACTGGGGGGATATGGATAGTGGAAAAGTCAACATCAATTCAATCTGCTAATTCTATTTTTCTTGCTTCTCCTTCAGAGCAGGGATTTCTTTTTCAGTCAGTGGTTGTGTGCACTCACGTGTTACACATACATCTATCATGACTAGGTGATATGAAAATTTTATGTCAAGATAATTGCAATTTATGATATTATCCCGATGATCCTTTTTATTGAAAAACACAGAATCAAACAATGACTAGACGGATGCGGACTTTCCCTTGTGGCAATTCAAATGAATCAGGATGTCAATGTAGGACTGGTCATTAGTGAGCTGTACAGTTTTTTCAAGTCACTTGCAAGGATATTAACAATTCATCATTAATACTTTTTATCGTGATCCATGATAAGGTTTTTTAATGTCCCATCCCTAATTATGATGCTACTGCTGAGTGCAGACATCGGCATCTCCTGAAACTCTGAAAAGATTGACTTAAGCTGACTTTAAGCTTTAGCAAAGATTGACTAACTTTAAGATTCAGCTCATACATGTTAGAATAATATAAATAATATTGGTTGATTGAGTTTATTTCATGACATATGTACAATAGGACTCTCAAAACTAAACTAAGGAAGGATAAATTCTTCTCATCTTCATAACTTTGTCTGATTTTTGAAACTTTGTATGATCTTCATATATTAATTAACCTTTGTTACTGGTTAATACACTGGAGTAAATGGCATTATAAAATAATATGTTAAACATGTCACACTGGCGTGCTCCTCACTGTGTGTGACACAGTGTGTGTTTGTGCATGTGCACTGTTGATTGACGAGTGTAACGGATAATTTACTCCACGGTGAGCTGCCTGGTTAAATAAATATATCTTCTCCTCTTTTGCAGGTCCTGCTGAGGTTCCCATGATGTCCCCAAATGGGTCAATCCCCCCTATCCATGTACCTCCAGGATACATCTCACAGGTTTGTTTGTGTTTGTGTGTCCCATTCTTTCCTCAGCCATAGACATATGACTTTATGTTCGTTGTTAGTTTCTGTTGTGTTTGTGTGGTAGAGTTTCAATTACAATTCCAGTCAGAGAAACACAGGGGCTTCTTAAGCCATCTTGTGATCTTGTAATGACTCTTAGAATAATATTTTCTCCCTAACATAGACATAAAAACTTGCTAATGAGTTGAGTTCATTTAAAATGTTTCTAATGCAAATATATTAATTATTTTTTGTTAATCAGGTCATCTGTGCTAGTTGAGTAGCCTGCCTGGTTTGTTTTGACATACTGATGCTTGTGTCCTGAGAGCATTAAGAGATTTGAAGTAAACACAAGGTATAGCATTTGGAAATTACACATTTCTGTGGAGCACCAGCTGAAGAGATTTTAACTGTTAGACTGAGTTTATTTTTGATGAACGCCTACCAGAAGTCTGTCAAGTGGTCATCATTAAAAGGTGGCAAGCATGAATATGATGGAAGACAGACTATTTGTGGAACGCCTTGTGCGTGTCAACCGCACTGAAAGCATGCTCCGGGCATTACACTTATCCTGGCTGTTGTACATCAGGAGAGAAGTAACCAAGGCGACCTCCTCCCCCAACCGAGCACCAAGTAGGAATGTGCTGAACTTTCGGTCTCAGGGGGGCATTTGTTTTACTGACTCTCTAATATATGTATGAGGTCGTTCTCTATCTGCTGTCCTCATAAAGGTAGGAAGATGAGTAAAAAGAGTTTGACAAGGTTAATGGATCAACACAAGTTCAATGGACTGTCCTCTCAAGTATAGTTTAACAAATACTTCTGCGGTCTGCATGTGGTGGGATTGTGTTCTTATGCCAATGGAAGTCAGGTCATTGGCTCACCGTGGGTGTGTGTTTGCCTGTGTGTGGGTATGTGTGTTAGTAGGGACTCGGCCAAGTGTGAGCGGGAAACACTGTCACTCTTACATAAACAAGCCTGATAGGGGAGACAGGCAGTGGGTGGGTAGGTTTTTGAGGGGGTGAGGGGTGGAAGAAGGGATGGATGGAGAAAGAGCACTGCGGTGGTGGAAAATAGTGCATTGACAGATGGGTTTTGCACATGCGTGTGTCTCTCTGAGTTTGTGTGTGTCCTTGATTTGTGCTAATGGTTGCATTGTGATGGTGTTTATGTCCCTTCCAGCATTATTTGAAATATGTGTGTGTAAAACATTGCCAGGAAGTGTTGCGTGGGCATGTTGGTCGGGTCCACATGTACTCATGCAGGGACTTTGCCCTTGTTTCTCTGTAAACACTCTGTTTTTCTGCGGATGAGGGACTGATTGGGGGGGCCTCCTCTTCCTCCACCTCCTCCACCTCCTCCTCCTCCTCTTCTTCTCCCCCGCTCTCAGTTTTTCTCACTCGGATTACCCTCTTCCTCCCCTCCTGACCCTCTTTAATTCTCTCTCTTCTTTCTTTCTGTCTGTCGTATTCTGGCACTGAGTCTGTTGATCTCCGTCTTGCCTGTTAGTGCGTGTGGGGGTTTTGGGGTAGTGTTATTTGGTGTGTGTGTGTGTGTGTGTGTGTGTGAAAGAGAGAGAGACTGGCGGTTTGTTGTTGTTAGGGACCAGCAGATGACTTCCCCTCACTGCAGGGAGTGTGTGTTTGCTCTCTGCTTGGAATGCAGGCCTGTGAGTGTCTGAATAGTTGGAATGTGCGTGTGTGTGTGTGTGTGTGTGTGTGTGTGTTTGTCCTAGTCTGTGAATGTGAATACATGTATGGAATCTATGTTAATTCGAGGCAGTTCTTTGAAACTTGATGTTATTGAAATCTGCAGACCATCTGATGACAGCATTGCAGAGCTTGTTTTCATCACTCAAGGGGCCAAGGCATCCTGTTTGCGTGGTGTCTCAGTTGTTCAATAAATTATGCATTTTTATTCCTTTAACTCTTAGCTACAATTCAAGAGAAAGAACACCTGCTGTTATGAAATGATTGACAGCAAAATAGTCTTTAGGTGATAGCCATTAAAATAGATTTGAAATTTTAACCCTTATTCACATCCCTCTTCTGAACTGAATTGCTCACAAAATATTTATTGTGGTGAGGTGGGGTGCATAATAAATCAAATAGTATGACTTGAGCTTTGCAAAAATGCTAGTTGCTTATCTATGCGATAAAGTGTTGGCCAGGAAAATAATTTTGAATTTACATCAAACTTAATCATAGTTCAAATCTGCATACATATCTGTGTCCATCTCCACACCCATTAGTCTCGTTTGAATTATTCATTAATCACTGATCATTTGTGATTGCATTGATATGCAATGCATATCATAATGAAGAGCAGAACCGGAGCTTTGTAATGATGCTTGTCATGGTACATGCTGAATGGTACATACTGATCTAATTCCGTTATGAAGACAGATCAAACTTCTGCAAAGTAAAATCTTTACTAATTTCTTCACCAATTTCCACACTCCTGCCTCTCAGTTGAATAAGTCATGAAGTCTTTATTGCATCACAACATGCCGCATATCAATATAAACAGCAGATCTTATCCTTTCTGATGAGACCCGTTGTTTATTGCGACAAAGCATTGTTGAGTAATCCGGTTTTGACATTTCTGCATTTTGTCCAGTATCGGCCTGACATTACATTCTGAATTGTACGTAAAATAAACACAAAATGAATGTATTTGCTTTTCATTGCAAGGATTCAAAGGTTGTGGTCAAAAGACCTGTGCAGGGCACCTGTTTGCAAATAGGTTCATGTCCAAATGCGTGAATACATTTACGTTAGGCAATAAGCACATCTTTTTTTCAAAGTCATAGTAGTATCCCATCATCATCATCATGATTCTGATATTACCAGATTCCAGACAATCCTATATAATTGTAAAAAGATATTTCTACTGCTAGCACTTTTTTCCTAGCATTTTATGATGAAACACACGCCAAAACATAACAATTTCACTAGACGCAATTATTTCCCTCCTTGATATAAAGGATAATATTAAAAAAAGAATCTTGTGAAATGGGAGATCTGGATAGCAGAGACTGTTTTGAAAAAAAAAAAAGATATAGTATAGTGACTACCCTTTTAATCTATAATTTCTAAGTGTTTTGTTTACTGTGAAATTCCAGGAGCATATCTTATATTCCTCTCACAGTCCTCCCTTTCTTTTCTCTTCTCTCCTGCAGGTTCTGGAGGATACCACAGGGGTCCGTCGGGTGGTGGTGACCCCACAGTCTCCAGAGTGCTACCCTCCCTCCTACTCTCCAGCCCTCTCCCCCACACACCACCTGCCCCCCTATCTGACTCACCCTCACTTTATCCCAAACTCTCACTCTTTCTACCCCCCTGTCAGCCCCGGGGATCTGCCCCATCACCAGTACTACCAGCACCACCTTCCCCCCATGTACGGCGATCCAGGTACTGACATGCTGACTGGACACAATTATTAATCCAATTGTTAAAAAGTGTTTTTCACAGATTTGAATTGTAATTTATTCTCTCTTTTCCTCTCCAGAAATCATCCCAGTTTATGGGATGTCTAACTACATAGGCAGAGAAGAGACATACAGTAAGCCACAGCCAAAAAAGATAAAGGAACAGAGACTAGAGAGACAGAATCGGCTTAATTCCCCTCCCTCCACTCTCTATAAGGGCAGCCTGGGGCAAGCACACAACGGATACAGGTGACCATACTGTTTCTGTGATATACCTCCTGGTTGACTTTTGTCTTTCTGACTGATAAATTGATGTTTTTTTCTGAGGTTGGCCATTTGATCACAACAACTCATCTGTATATGATATCTCTGTAAAACACTATAGAGGAATTTAGTGGAATCAACTAATCTTCAAGTTGTATTCGTTTTAAGTTAATTTAATTTTCAAGTTTTAATTTCCAGACCACATCAGAGTTGTTGAGAGTGACAATAACTCAATCAATTAAGTTTTTAAAGACACATGATCAGCATATTAGCAGACCTCTCAGGATGCATTGTTTGATAGTTAAGGCCATTCAGAGGCTCCTACTTGTTGAAGAAAATAAACTTTCTGTGTGACTTTAATACATGTTAAGATAAGTCATGGTCAGTTTGTGCTCCTGTAATTTACCAAGATCATTGAGAGCAGTATGACATGCTGTTTTTCTTCTGAGTCTGGTAATAAAAAGCCATCTCTGTTAGCTGAGAAAATGTAAATAGAAGTCAAGTTTGACCATAACAGTTGTCAAAGTGAATTAACAGATGTTGAGTCAACTTAATATCTCAAGTTTATTGAGCTTATCTCTAGTAGAGTTAACTTGACTCAGGGAGCTTTACATTTTCTCAAATGTTATGTTCACTTAAGTCATGTTTAAGGCAGCAGAGGAACTTATGTTTCTAAGTTGAACCAACATTTCAGTTTTATATGATTCTAGGTGACATTTTGTGACAAATACCAGAACATTTTCTGCTAAAGACTTTTTTGATTGTCTGTCTCTCCAAAGCATGGTGTATTCCTTCATAGCTGTTATATATTTTTTTCTCAGTCTGCTTCTTATTGTAACCCTGCAATCCTCTGTGCATTTTTTTCTGTTCTCCTCACTAATTTGAAGAAGCCAGGGCCCAGTTGGTAAAAGTGAATGTCACATACTTTCATAATCAACATTAAACACTGTTGCAATTTTTTTTTCTGGTTTAGCAACAAGTCACACACCCCATCGCTTGGGTCAGTGGGGTCGGGGGGCGGAGTCAGCAGTACTGGAGGAAAGAAACCAGAGAGAAGACTCCGCAGTCCACGAAACAGTGAACCAGAGACACACACACAAGGTAGGGGACACACACAAAAACATAGAGCATTGAGAGAAACTGGCACACACTGTTAATGTACAGCAACACCTTTTCACAGTGTGTTTGAATGTTTTCCTGAGAAAGCATTGATTTTGTTATTCAGGCTTTTTTTTTTTTTGCTTTTATACATCAAACAACACCTACAGTCAATAAGTTTCATAGAAGTCAGACACAAACCTGAACACCAGACAGAAATACAGGGACAGATGAAAGGTGCAAAAGAGCATCATTAAAATAGCCAAGTGCAATGTGCATGTATAATTCTAATGCATGAATACACACATACATGCAGAACATCTGACATTAACATTTAAAAAGTTACACTAAAATCGACAGCAAGGAGACAAATGTCAATGTCTGCAAAATGCTGTACTTTGACATGGCTTCCTGTCAGAAAACATCACTGTAAGATGGTTTTATCCTCCAAATAGAGGATATCTCGACAAGGAACAAACCCTTTCTCTTTTTGGATGAATATCCTCTCTGACCCCTCTCTGTCTGTCTCCATATTACCGGCTTTGTCCTGTTCAACCTCCGAGTGCCCCTTTGCATTCAAGCGGGCCAGATAAAACACACCTTTCTCTCTTTTTCTCACTCTCTTTTTTTTTCCTCTCACAGAAAGTCACCCAAAAAATGAATGGATGAATACAGCCTCACTGAGGTGAAGGGATCCGGGAGGGGGGGTTGGAGGTGGGACGATGGGGAAGTGGGTAAGAGGGGTTGTCTGGGTAACCACATAGCTGAACCTGTCCCTGAGCGCTATCGCTTTACCCTCGCTACAATACCGGCCTTGTTGGTGAAGGCTGAGCCACAGAAGGGGGGGGTGAGAGAGGGGGGAGGGGGAAGGGGGGAGGGTGGGCACATACCTGTAGAGTCTTGCTTGAGATGAAGGAAACCTTTGAGCTCGAAGATTGAAACACCGTAGCTCAGCCTTATCACACACACGCACACACACACACACACACACACACACACACACACACACACACACACACACACATACATACACACACACAAAGTAATACACGTGCAAAGACATGAAGGTGCTTACTTGTGGTAGTGTTCCTGTTTAGTGACATGTCTTGATGGGTCAGATGTATGTCTGAGTTATTAAAAAAGTATCTTATTTTGCACATACACACATAACACACATGGCTGTCTGTGGAGGTTATGACTGATAAAACATAAAGAGGCACATAAATGAATCTACTCCCTCACTGTAACTATCAAAGTTTTCTTTAAAATTACCCACCCCATAAAATTTAAGTTCAGTCTGTCACAGCATGGCGTCACATCAGAGGAATAGCCCTTCGGCAGTGTGTGTGTATGCGTCCCCAAATCCATGCGATTCGAATAAAGTTGAAGTGCAACTCAAATGGCCATGTTGTTAAGCAATTCTATCTTGACAGAGCTGTTTTGAATATTGTCAGGATCTTGATGGAAAAGTTGTTGGAAGTCCGTAAACACAAATGGGTAGTTTGGTTGAGGTGGATGAAAACTCATTGGAAAGGTAAACCAAAAAAACCTGTTTCCTCACTTACTACAAGCAATATCTATCCCTGCAGATTGTTTTCAGTTTTATATTGCCATCAATCTGTCTCCACCTCAATAAAATAGTGAATGACATTTTTTTTGCTATCAGCATCAAAAAAATGACATGAGAAATAATAGTAACAGAAAACACAGTCAACAGTTTTGTTACAGCAGAGCATGGTCCCTATGAAATCTAGTGACTAGATCTGACATTAATTGGCTAATTTAATCAAACGTTTTTGATAAGCAGTTTTTTAATTCAATTGTAAAGCAAAAAAGAACACTCTCTGTTTTCTAGTTTCTTAAAGAGTATTTCTTTCTATTTTTCCCATTTTTTATATCGCTGTAAAATTGATACAGTGATACATTGATTGCAGTCCTATACTTCACAGCAGCATCCATGTATTTTTAATATTTTGGGCACCACATGTAAAATAACATTCACCACCATTGTTTTGTGGTTGGAGGGTGTTTGTTTTGAGTGAGCTGCCCCTTTAAACATTGCACATTAACATTTGATTAAATTTGCGTTTCCTCTCAAACACTTAAATGCTTTCAAACCTGCAGAAATACAAGTATGAACAACTGCAAATGAAAAACATACACATACAGAAGAGGCAGTGTTTAGAGAGTGGGGGAGACTCCACAGGTTCTTACAGTACACATACACACACACACACACACACGCAGACACACGTAAGCAAACTCCAAGCTAATCTAGCACACATAAACAGAGAATCATCTTAGAGGAATGCCAAAGGAGGAAAAGGAAAGCAGAGTTGACAGATCAGCTTATACGCTTCACAGTTTCATGTGGCACAGACTGAAGTCGAACAGAGTACTCAAACAACAAGAACATACATGACAGACAGGAGCATGTCAGCATGTCGTCAGTTGTCTGTTCTGGTCTACCAGGGTCTCAGTAGTGGACTGGAGATCAGGCTGAGTCAGCTAGATGTACCACACAACACACACATGCACAAACACCTCGTGACTGGGCTTCCTGTAAAACAATCGGAGCATGAGGGTCTAGAGGGTTGGCGGGAGGTAGGGGGGCAAACAGAGAGGAGAGAGGAATGTAGGATTTGAATGACAAACGAGAGGAGGGAGATACATGGAAGGTTTGTAAAGAGAGAGGAAAAAAAAAACTGAACCAGAACTCCTACATCACAGGGAACAGAGAGATGGAAAGACGGAGAGTTAAAGAGCAGAGTACAAACATTCCGACAAAGTTGCTGCTTGGCCCAGCGCATCCAAGTATGGTCCAACCCAGAATACCACACACACACACACACACACACACACACACACACACACGCACACAGCCGCCTACGCTTTGCCCTTGATGCCCTTGCTCTGTGTGCGTATACTGTATGTGTGTGTGTGTGTGTGTGTGTGTGTGTGTGGCTATTGCCCCAGTGCCAGTAAGGCAGCAGGCTTACTTGGCGAGTGCAGTGTCCATTCCCCAGTAAAGCCAGCTCTACAGGCCCTTTTCCTCAGAACTGAGCTGCTTGCTGAGCAGAAACAGATGTGGGCCCCGTCCCCTCTGTTCCTCCATCTTGGCTCTGCATCATCACCACCGCAGATCCTGTCTCTCACTCAGAAAAACTGGGATTTCAGCAGAAACAGATGGACCAGCTCCCCCAGCTCCTCCATCTTTAGTTCTACGTCATCGCCGTGTGTTGTGAATTCAGGAGAAACCAGATGTGCGCACTGACTGCTGTGTCCACCATGTTGGCTCTGTTGGATGAGATATGAGGGAAATAAGAGGAGGGGTCATAGACGTTACAGTGGTCTGACAACTGTAAAAGCACATTTTATATCCACGTAATATGTAGAGGGAAAATGTAACTCGAGTTAAAAATGTGTATGACTAGGTTTCCTTTCCTTGGAGTGTACATTGAATCTTTTAGAATTCAATTTCAGTTGCTGTTACCGTCTTAACCAAAATAAGGGAAACTTTTCAGGCATCTTCAGAAACCAAATAAATGACTTAAAAGTTTTCTTCATTGACATACACAATGACAAAGTGCCAAGAAGGATATTTTGAAACAAGGAACATTTCATTTTCTATTAGCTCTTGCCACATTCTTTGCTTCAGACTTTGCAACAACATTCTGGTTATATATTTTTTATTTATTTATATATTTTCTGGTAGATTCATATAAAAATACAAGTTTCTCCTCCCTAGTTTGGTTTGGCCTACCTTTTTTTAATAGCCAACAACAACATTTGTGAAGATTTGGTTAGTCTGAGCAGTAATAGCATTGCCATGGACATTATTGCAATGTCTGAAAGACTGTGAGGTGTTCAGTATTTTATTTTTCCTTACCTTTACATAATTCTTGCCAACATTAAAACAAGGCTGACTTTTGCTAAACAGCGGCCACAAGTGACAACTACAGAGTAATTATACATGTTAAAATATATTAGGTATTACAGGAAGGTCAGTAAGTCAGTGAACTGATAAGAGTAGTATCAGTTACTAGACCAGATGTTTGGCTGGAACGGTACACAGATGTGTATTAGATTAAGCAAGGGTGTGTTTATACCTTTATGAATTTAACCATACATTTTTAAGAAAAAGAAAGTGTTACTTAAATTTGTAAGGAAAGTTTCAATTTCTTATTTCAAACTCACTCTGTTTTTTAACTTAGAAAACGTTAGACAAGCCTCAATTAAATCTCAGATCTCTTTTGCCTTCATGATTCAACTGATGTACTATAGTTTTTAGTCATGTAGATGGTGGCTGTTATTGAAAGTTACTTAGAATGAACCTAAGCTAAAACCACATTACCTAAACTGCAGGTAAAGAGTACATCAGGATTTAAAACATCAGGTGACTAATAATATTTAATACAAGAAGTTATGACAGATGCAGATATCACCAGTAAATGCATTCTCTCTTACGTCAGTGGCATGGGTTTTGCTCGAGTGCTTGTAGTGCTATTTTTTGACCCTGACAAAGTTTCCAAAGAACCACTGAACTGACACTTTTAGAACAATGACAATGGTAATAGGAGGCTTTTATAAAAATAAAGAAATAAAACACTGTCTTGTAATGTTTTGGTGACGTTATCCTCATTAGTGCTAGTGGCCTTTGACCAAACCATGACTCAGCTCCTATATTAACATCAAACTCTTCCAGCTCCTCCTGTTATAACTGTAGTAACAGGCCTGTCAATGTGTGAGCACACTCCCACCCTTCCCTTTCTGGCCTGTTTTGATGTGGATCACCATGGTGATAATCTCAGCCCCCTCCGAACTCCAACCCCTTCCCACAAACCCAAATACGGCCATGTTTGTAGGGCAAGATGGAGGGCAGTGGCATGGAAGAGAGAGGCTAGAAGAGGGAAATGACAGAGATAAGGCAAGAATAAAAAAGGAGAGAAATGAAGGGCAACAATGAAGAAAGACAGTAATTGCAGAATGAAAGAGTGAAAAAAAAAGGGGGGATGCTCAAAAAACAGAGCGAGAACAAGGGATGGCTTTACCAGCAGAGGAATGTCTTACCCGCTGATATCATGTAACAGGACTAGCGGGATTAGAAGGGGAGGTTGTTCTCGCCAATCACAATGAGAACACCAGACATTTCCCCATCCAGCTGAATGAACCTTGTGATACAAGCGATAAACTCGCTATGCTATCAAGCTACAGCACCCGACCGCTCTGTATTAAGCAGAACTGGGTTACATAATATTTTAAGTCCTTTCAACTGCTTCAGCATGGTAATATTGAACTTGACCTAAACAAATTAAGTAACTGAATAGATAAAATACACAAACCTCAGACATCTGGGGCTCAAGCGATTTGTGTACACTTAAGAGATTTGAAGTGGATATTAAAGTTCTGCATGCAACAGTTGAAGACCAATATTGGACTAATTCTGTAAAGTCTGTGTGACTGCTATAAACAAACATGAGCACTATTGAGAGGAATAAAAACCACTATATCCTTTTACTTTTTATTCGTCATTGAGCCGGACTTTGAATTGTTTCATGGAACAAAACGGGAAGAGAGGAGTCAAGAGGAGAGATGCACGCGGTCACAAATGCTTAGAGGAATCATTTCCAACATTTTAGTAAAGGCCAATGAGAGATTTGGCGAGAGAAAAGAGGTTTAATGGGAAAAACTGTGTTCATATTGTGAAAAACATGCAAAAATGTGAGATATTGTAGAGACATCTAATTATTTTTGCGCAATTGTATTTATTTATGGTAATATCACCATATAACCTCCCCTTTTGGTTTAAAATTCTACATATAGGATATTTAGATTCAAACTGCTATCAAGTTATAGTCGATCTGGCTTTGGCCATGAATATTTTATTTTCAAGTTTTCAATGTACAGTTAATAATGAATACCTATGAGATTGGTGCTACAAATGAAAGTTTCACATAGGCACTACTGCTTTAAAAAATGGTAACAATGAAACATCAAAATATTTAAATGTGTTCATTGTTGGTAATTGGTATGCACAGGTCACCCAGCAGACTACATGACAATCTATTTTCATTCCCACCGTCCACCATGTAGTTCACAATTGGAACTTAAAATATATGCATGTCTAGTGAATGAAGATCTATTTTATGTGGTAGAAAAAAGTTGACAGGCATGAATGTAAGGAAAAACAGAGAAAATAATGTTTAAAAGTTTTCACGGCCATGGTCAATTTAAATCTCTGTTCCCATCATTCAATCTGCATGCTTTTCTGTCTTTTCTGTTTTCTGCCTCTGTCACACGCTACATCTGCCTGTGCTGTTTATATATCTGACAGTGAATTGGTCTTCCACTCTGTCTGCCAGTCTGCAGTCTCTCTGTCTCAAGACCTTTTGGGCTGAGCAGGGTCAGATGGGGTCAGGGTTCTGAGAAACTCATCTCCCATAATCCCTGACAGCCTGGCCAGGTCGCAGTGCTGCATACTTACATAAACAGACATGCATACATGAGCACACTTTCATGCTTTTCCTGGTAAAGCAGAGTGTTTGTGCCGCTTGGCAGTTGAGATGCTCATCTCTCTGTTGTTAGAGGGCTGCTGTTGACAAGGTCTCTTTCTCCCTCTCTGAACATTTACATACACCAAAAAACCTGATTAAGGCATGGAAACCAGACTGTAATTACATGCTTTTATATTAAGACTAATTATTTTAGTTTCAGTTTAAATTGAGTATCATATATCATTATTTTGGACACAAGTAATGATCTTTCTTTTGATAACCTCTGTTACACTTTGTCTGCTATGCACATGCACACTTTTGTAAGTTATTCATGGCAAGAAATCAGTTTTCTCCTGCAGAAATCCAGCTGTGTTAACCAGATTCTCTCAAATCCTTACCCCAATTAAAGAAATTGGGTTTCTCATTTACATGATGTCCATGAAATCAGGTTATAGCATAACGACTGTAATAACCAGGTTGCATGTCTGCCTCAGTTATTGTGTCTCTTTCAGTCCTTCTCTTTGCTGGGGCTTTGAGTTTTTTTTTCATTTGAATATTATTATTTTTTTCTCTTCTCTGCCCTCATTTGCTCTCGTTCTGTACTCGTCTTCTCCATTTCTCTGTGCCAGTCTCTCTGTGTGCTCTCCCTCTGTAATCCTCTTTATAAACGATCAGGGCTCTGGCCATGAGAACCAAACCTTCACCATGACAACTACAATTTCAGGCATGTCCCAACGACTTCTCTGCCTTGTGTGTGTGTAGCCCAGCTGTTGAACAGATGGAATGCTCACTATGCAGCAGATGATAATAGTGTGGAATCCAAGGCTTGTGCCCTCTCTACCTCCATTTTCCTCTTCCCTCTCCTCCCTCCTTCCCCTTTCTGTCCCTGCTCCTTCCGTCCTCTCTGTCCTCTACAGTCTGTCCTCCCTCTCATCTCGATATCTCTCTCTCTATCTCACTCTCTTTCCTTCCAGCTGAGTGTCCGTCTCTTTGCTTTGTTCTCCCTGATTAGAGGCTTCTAAAGATGGGTATCATATCTCACTTTGTTCCTTTTTAGAGTGACACACACACACATACACACACACACACACACACACCCCTTGGCCCTGTATGTGTGTGGAGCGGGGGCTGAGTGAGCGGCCGTTGCCACATTTTTCACATTTTTTTCCTCTAGGCCTTAAAGGTCTTTTTCTGTCCCAGTGCAGACAGACTGGGACTCAGAGCCATAGGTCGTCATGCAGGAGGAATGCAACCTCCTTACTGTCTAAGTGACTCATTTTTACTGCAGTTCTATTTGCAATTGACGCCATTAATTTTAAAACGTGTTTGTCTGCAACATTAAAAATGAGTGTTGTAATCATGTCCATGTATTTAAAGAGGGCAGAGTGAGTGAGGAGGCATGGGAGGAAGGTATGAGACAGACGGAGACAGAAGTGTTTCCCTACTTCTTTCCATTAAAAAGAGTTGCAGTGGGAGAAGTTATTTTGGGTGTCCAGGATGAGGAGGGGGCAAAAGTTACGTTTATTTTCTGCGAAGGCAATATTTGGTGACAGGGGGTTGGAGCCTTTCCAAGGCTTGGACCGACATGAAAGACTCACATTGAATTATCAGTACAAAAAATATGAGCTGCTTCATTAGAAAATATCCGGTTCTTCGATTAAAAAGTCAAAGGTAAAGCTTGTGTACATTTTAGGGATGAAGAAGAAGACTACAACTCCCAAAGTGCATTTCAGAAAGAAGCATCCAATCACAATCACAGCTGGAAATCTTGCCATATGCACCACTAACTTTGAGGTGAAGCTAAACATTATGCTTCATAAAAACCCAATAAGACGTTCAAGCAGTTAAAGGGATAGTTAGACATTTTGGGAGATACACTTATTTGATGAGAAGATTGACACTACTGGCTGCAATGAGATATCAATCTTCTCATATGACTCATGAATAAGCATATTACCTTAAGTATCATTTTTAATTTGCTACAGCCTTTGATTCCCTTTGGGTGTCGTAGTATTTGGTCATTAAAATAAATAATAAGACTTCCATATCTTATTGTGGAGGACAATATCAAATGAAATGTTGAGATTTGGATTTACAGTACGGAAAATAACTTACAAACCTTCGGCTCTACTTCTCAGCTCCAGACTTCAGACTTGTCTAGAATATTTTGTTGTCTTTTAGGAAGGTCGACCTAGATTTGTGAGCAGTGACTAGTACTATAACTACTACTAAACTGAGATCACTGGTACTCATCTGCTTTGCACCTCCGTATGATGTCACATAAGGTTGTACAATCCTCTCCTCACATCCTCGTAAGCCCTTTTCTCCCTCTCTCCTTTCATCCCTCTCTTTCTCCTCCTCTCTGCTGATCCCTGGCTCGCTCTTTGTCTCTCAATTTCCTTGTGTTTTTGTACCTAATCTCTTACCCAGACTCCCCTCGCCTGTCCTCTCTCTCTCTCTCACTCTGCAGTCTGTCCCTCAGTGTCTCTCTTTCTTCCTCTAAATCCCCTTCTCGCCTGGTTTTGGCCCGGCCTGCCGCTCGCCCCCCTCCCCAATTCCTCATTCCTCTCCTTTTTCCTGCTGTCCGTTGCGCTCCCTCACTCCGTCTGGCTGTCCTCAGTAATCAAACACAGGCGGTCAGACACAGACAGGATGTGAGGTCAGACGAGAAGAGGAAGTGAGGGTGCGTGGGCAGCACATAAACAGAAAAGAGAAGAGGTGAGGGACAGTGAGGACAGAGAGAGGTGTGTGTGTGTGTGTGTGTGTGTGTGTGTGTGGAGTTATACTGGGAAGAGATTCAGTTTCTGTTTCAGCCGTCAGCAGCAACTCTTTGTGGTTGTTCTCTATATTAAACACTTAAGCAGCTGGACTCAGCAACCACAACGAGTCATAACACTCAGTGGTGAGGTAAAGCAGTAGTGTTTTTCAAACTTTATTACTGGTCTCCTGAAATATTAAATAAATCTCTCTCTTTTGTCACAAACTGAACTTGTAGGTCAGCCAACTTTTTTTCATGGTACTGAAATAATGTCTGTGTACAATTGTTGAGGCTGTAACTTGATACATATTGTGTTTTGGGTTATTCAAGTTAAGAATTTTAACCTGAAAGTAGAGTTTTTTAAGGTCCTGCTGGAATGCAGCTGTAAAATAAAACCTAAGTACTAATTTAGGCTTGATAATGAACCAAATGTGTCAAATTAATGACAATGTGAATCTCTCACTCACCTAAATTTACTTTCTTTACAGTTTTCAGGTGGAAAAAAAGAAAAGAAAAGCCAAAGAAAACCAGCAGCAGAGTTTTTAACTTGAAATAGGCCTAATGCAATGTACATATCAAGAGTAAACCAGTGTAAGGAAGAGAGTGTCATTTGTTGATGCATGAAATATATATCATTATATTCATTATCATTGAGAAAGATATGACAATATACATTCTTTTTTGTAGTCAGTAATCTTTTACAACCTTCAATAGATGGTGGTGCACATCTTGGTAGTAAACTGGCTTTATTAATAGTTTTGTCATTATATAAGTAACAAAATTGCACAATCCTCATTAAGACATTTTCTACATTTCCAAACTATCACTTTTTGAAGGGAAAAAAAACATATGTTGTACCAGCCTCTGCTTCTTGACAAAACAAAATGTGATTCTTATCATTGCATTTCATTTCCAATAACGTCCACAAAAAGTGTTTGTCAGCCATGACTGTTGTTTGATTATTAACATCTGTTGTTTGCTAAATTTCATAGCTGATATGATGCTGTAATGGAATTCCACCTCTCCCTGTCTTAGCAGTGTTAGCTGCATCAGACAAGTAGCTACAGGACTGCGGCAGTAAACAGGCCATATTCTCTTTTTTCACTCAGCTGTGATGAATGGGTGGAATAAGCTGGGTCAGCCTGTTAGCTGACAGAACTGTTCATGTCTGGAGCTGTGAGTCTGTCTTTATTCCATAAAAGAGAAAAGCTCAGTTTTGTCCAAATGGATGAAAAGGGATATGTGTGTGTGTGTGTGTGTGTATGAAAAAAGTGCACTAATGAGCCAGTGTGTCTAGCAGTGATGCAGAATGTGTACTTCACCTGTTGAACTCTATCCACATTACTGGCCCCAGCACACACGCACACAGTAGCTTAACTCCTCTCCTCCTATCACCCATCACCAATCTCCTGTAACCTGATACTGGGACTTTGGAGACCAACACACACACACACACACACACACACACACTGCTCTTACTTTTTTTTATTCTGTCTAACACATGTACACGTACGCATACACACACACACACTGAGGTCAAGTTGAGGTTGTGCTTCCATGACATCACTGTTGCCATGACTCATAAGCGTACCCCCAGGCACAGTAAGGCCCTCTCCTCCACAGAACCTGTCAGAGGGACTTAGCCAGTAATACACACGCACACACACACACACGCACACAAATGCGCACACTTCCTCACGCACTCACACACACACAATTGCTCATTCATCTCTTAATCTGAGCATACAATGATCTTTCAAACGCAGACACAGGTGTGTATTAGTCTGTGTTTTGTTTGTTTGTGTTCATGCATGTGTGAATGCCTATTTGATGAAAATGTTTGTGTGTGCCCCACAGTCTCCTCAGTCCTGTGCCACAGTACCACACTAATTAAACAGACTGGGTTTCATACAGGTCCTGTATGACTGACCCTCCTTCACACACACACACACACACACACACACACACACACACACACACACACACACACACAGAGAGAGACCCACACACAAGCACGTACACATCCTGTGTGATTTACAGTGGTCAGACTCAGATGGAGAAAGCAGGCCTCCTCTGGTCTGAAAAACCTCAACTTAGGGGATCACACAGGGGGGAAATACTTCCATTACCCACACATGTGCACACACACAAACTTGCACTCGCCCTCCTAGCAACCCCTAGTGTCCACTAAATCACCCTCAGACACGTCATATCTCTGGACCAGGCCTGTGTGTGGGTGTGTGTTTTTATGCATTTGTTTATGCAACATATAAGTGTGTGTGTGTGTGTGTGTGTGTGTGTATCCCTTAGAAAGGAGCACCAAAGCACCCCAACACAGTCAGCTGGTAGAGTAGAAAGAACAATCACATTACGTGACAGTATTTAAATTATTTTTATTTTATAGAGTATAAGTTACTTCAGGACTGGTTATTGTTTGTCTGCATTTTTGAATAAATTGAATAATGTTTTACTCAGAAAATAGTTCAGTCCCCCAGAGTTCAATGTAACCTCTTAAAATTGCTTGTCTTGTGTGATCCAGAGTCCAAAACCTCAAGATCACTCCCTTCTATTATTCAATTTAAAGGGTTAATAAAAGTAAAACACTTGAACAGATCCAATAGTTGCTGATTGATTTAGTTTATGTTTCAATGATCAACTAATTGATTCGTCAATTAATCTTTTCAGAACTAATGGCCTTGTTAACATTTAAATCCATATTATATAAGACATATTTTCATATGAATTAATGCTGACACCAAGGCTTAGTGTTTTGTGTTTTGTGTTTTGTGTATTTAAAAAGTACTATATAAAAAAGTTTCTATGAGAAGTTAAGGTTATCTACGTAGGTTTGGGCAGATTTTATAATGGTACATTCAGTATGTCCATGGCTCTGTAATGTCATGCATAATAAGCTGTATTGCTGGGCCACAAAAACACTGCTGACGTCAGTTCATTCTGCGGGTAATTATTCACAGGTGTAGGGACAACTGATTGAAAATTATACATAATAATAATTATGATAATGGTTTTCTATGCACCAAAGACTCCAAAGGTTAGTTAGATCAGTTTCTATACACAGAACTGAATAGTCATGTGAAATATGGACTATGAGTCATTTTTTTTATTTTTGGTAATCCCCGTTTTATTGCTCTAGGTCAGGAATTCGTGACTAATGCTTTTCTGTGGAACGCTGGATAATTTAGTGCTTTTTTCCAAGGGCTGTACTCATCATCACTTGATGAGATGAAATAGGTGGTTGCAGAAGAAAACAACTGTTGCATCACACACCATGAGACAAAACACTTTTTTTACATTTAGGTCTGCTTTAACTCTATTTTAGGCTATTTCTTTTTTTTTTCTCCAGATGTTTGAATTACTATTTGGACAGATAATATCGGTGGTGATTAGGGAGTCAAAACTTATTTTTTTGACTCTCTGACCCTGCAGTTACCCAATCTAGATGCAAACCATGGCTGACCTTGAACAATAATGAGCCGTAGATTTTTAGATATTACAATAACAGGGGTTGTGGGAATTGAAAAACATCTCCTTGTCAATCATTCCTATTCTCAACAGTTCTGCCAAAATTTCTATTGTGCATCTGTTTTGAAACTTGGGATCGTCAAATTTTTCTTTTCTTTTTTTATTCAAATTAAAAAGCCACAAGTCAGAATCAAATTGAGCAATGTAGAACTTGTATGCGCAGCTCAGCATGTATCAAATAATATTTGGCACAAATGCCCTCATGATCTCTCTTCATGTGTCACGTATCAGTCTCTCTTCTTTCCTGATTTTTACAAAAAAACTCCTGCTGGTGATTTTTTAAATTAATGACTCTTTTTCTTCCTGTCTCTGTCTCCTCAGATCATGATACAGAGGGGAAGCGTGTTCAAGATATGCTGTCTGCAATCGACAAACCACAGGTTGGTATGCATACCTCTTCCCACAGCTGCACACACACAGACACACATACAGATATAACCACTTTAATTATTAATCACCTCTCTGTCTGATGCAGTCATAGCTTTCACATGAATTTTTATGTCTTTTCCTTATTTCTATCCTGTCACTGTGATTAACATAAAAATCAGATGCTTAGACTGAAAACAAAACTGAAGTGACTTGTGTATGCAGGGCTATAGTTGCAGTTGCAGGGAGGGCAGCTGTTCATTTAAGCTCTGCTCACCCTGGCCACAGGAGGGCAGCATCTGCTCATCCATTCCCACTATGTCTCTTTCACCCAAAAAATCACTGTAGGAGCTTTTTATTTTTTACTTCGCCAAGGGGGATGTGAATGAATGGACATGCGGACAGGGTTTGGTAGAGAGGAATTGCTCTCTCACAGTTAAAGCAGTTTGGTCAGCAGACTGTGCAATTGGACCATTTGATATCGGTGAGTTTATAACAGCAGTTGAAATAGACATAACAAATGGAGTGATGAGAGATAGAGAAAATTGAGTCTAAAAAGAGAGCATGACAGAGAGGGAAAGACAGAGATAAAAAAAAAGTAGTTTTAGCCCTGCATGAAATCTGAAGTCGATGTGAAATATATATTTATCTGCTGTCATTCCCTCAAATGACATCGACACTGTTAAAGCAAGTTTATTATAGTTGGCACTGAGAAGAGAAGGGTAGAGGACTATTCTGAGATCTGCTTTTATCAGTGATTGGAATTCCATGTCATGAACTGTAGATGTGATGTTCCTTCACTTTTGACTTTCCCTTAACATAATGCATTTATAAAGGAGGTAGTAGTTGGAATATAGGGGGAAAAAAGCAGCAAAAGTGCTACTTGATGGATTCAGTTGTGTACCATGCAGACACAGTAGCAGGTGTTTCAAAGGCAGACGAGAAAATTTAAGTGTTTACAATATTACCTTGCTCCGTTGGTACTATTGTTTACTCCCATGGCAAGCAGGTGTGCCTACTTCAGCTGAATTGAAATGTAGGAAGCAGTGCTGCAGAAAGAGAGAAGTTAACAGGGAGAAGGAATCATTTTCTCTTGAGTACTATTTGTCCTTTAAAGAAGATGTATCGAAAACTTATATAAACAAAACCAATAATTACAGTAAGGTAAGATGTTTATCCAGGTTGTTTAGACCCTGTTATTAACGTTCTTATTTCACACCACTATTCATAGACTGATTAATGGCTAAAGACGCCCACTCCAACATTCAAAAGCCATCTCCATATCCACTGGTCCTTCACTAATTGGACCAAAATCACACCAACAGCTGTGGATAGCACTCTGCATTTAGCAAAGAGAATTAAAATAACAATTAAACTATAAAATGGACTCATCATTGACATTAGCAGGAAACGTCCCTCACCATTGATACCGATAGACATGTATGGACGTGTGCAAATCAAATCAGTTTATCCTGGGAAAAAAGAATGGTTCTTTTTCATTTTTACTTCATAGCACATTCTATGATTTTGAAATGTAGCAAAGGAGATGTTATTTTCAATGTTTTCTCCATTATCTAGGGTTAAGAGGGAATGACAAGATAGCACCAGTGCAGACACACTGCCAGGAGATTTTCTTGTCCACTACCACTCTGGGCTGACTAGTGTTGGACAGCCCCTATTAAAGCAAGTGGATTGACTCAGGAGCAGGGGCTGATTAGGTTTTGAGCCAGTTTTCAACCTTAAAACATATTTTTCTGTCATAATGCTGGTGTATGCCCTTACACCTATGCTGTTTAAATCACATTGCAATTGGATAAATGGTGTGAATAGACATAAATTCAGTTATTGTATGGATATGTGAGGATGTAAGAGATGGAGTGAATGGTCAAATCAGTCATTAAGTCTCTCATCCACTGATGGTGGATATACAGTATGTTCTCACTGATTCTCTTTCAGTGGTAACAGCCAGCATAATCATTATTAGATGATGGACAGACTGTCTCTCAGGGTCATAGGTCAAAAGAAGCGCAGACCTTTAAATGGTGGCTTTCATTCTTCATCTCGGTTTTTATCTTCTTTATCCCTTCATTTCTTAGTTCTTTGTGCTATTTTCTTTTCTGTTTTGTATGCATGTGTCTTGTCCTCAAAGCCTTTCTCTATCTTTCCCAATTTGTCTTCGACCATTTGCCCTTTGTTTGCATATATATCTAGTCTTATCTTCCATGGATGAATCACAAAGTCACAGTGGAAATACTGTACTGTTTAAGTCAAGTGATTGATAGACTGAATGTAAGAAAGTAGAGTTATCTGTGAATAAATTACATCAAAGATAAAGGCATGTGGACACAGTGATGTGATCTCATAAAAGTTAATCTTTACGATCAAAATTCTCAATAAAATGACATGTCTGTCTCTCTGTCTTTTCCTTTCCGTCTGTCTCGCTTCCTCATAAACTGTCTAGGCATGGTTGTGGTTAGAAATGCCCTCAAGGCACATTCATCGCCTGTTCAGTGGATGTGGAGTCTGGAATGGCAGCAGACTGTGCTAAATCACACTAAATTGGCTCGCCCACCATGTGCTGCAACTAAAACTCCCATAAACATGCACACACTTGCAGACATATGCATACACACACACACGCAAACACACAAACACCCAAACACACAAACACACAGGCTTCTTTCTTGTGTTTCTTCTTTTGATTTTCTTGTTGTTTCTGGGAAGAATGTGCATGAGCTGGGAAGAGTAGGAATGTGGACTACAATATGGAGAAATAGTTTAAATTACACATTGTGTTACCGTGATACTCATCCGTATTCAAAATTGTAGTAAAATACACACCTCCATAGAGCGATTTTACCTATTCATGCAGGTGGAACTACTATAGCCTTGTATGGAATAGAATTACTTACAAATAAAACTATATTAAATGAATTGTCCTGTGAAAAAATGTGCACTTGGTTTCGTTGTGTGGGTGTATAAAACATATACAGAATATTATATTTGTGTTCTTCTTACAGGTGTCCAATGTGCAGGCGCGGGCTGCACGATTGTCCTGGGTCCCCCCGGCAGGCCTGGTGAACAGGCATAGTAACGGGATGCCTGTGTCCTGCTCCTATGAGGTGTCTCTCTCAGATAAGGGACGTGACGGAAAGTACCGCCTTGTATACAGGTATGAAATACAATCCACGACAAAATACATTATCAACTGCAAATACACCTCAAATACAGTACGTTAAGTACACTAATGTTGTTGTTTTTGTGTGTGTGTGTGTGTGTGTGTGTGTGTGTGTGTGTGTTACAGTGGCGAAGAACTGGAGTTTCATCTGAAAGACCTAAGGCCAGTAACAGAATACTACGTACGGTAAGGACTTTTTTCCAACTTGTCCTTTTGGGTGTTAGGTGATGTTATTTTATTTTATATATGTAGTGTCTTCAAAGTATTCTCAGACTAAGAATCATCTGAATGTTGCCTACACAAGAACCTTTCGTGTTCTTAAATGTTTGGTGTCTTTTCTTTGTTTTCAGGGTGCTTGCAATGTACAACTCGGTTCGAGGCTCGTGTTCAGAGGCCAGCTCGTTCAAAACACCCAACAGCGTCCCTGATGTCCCACTACCCCCGAAACTCTCCCACCGCAACAAGAGTTCCCTCACCGTACAGTGGAAGGTACGGGCACAGACATCTTAACATCCACAGATCCTCCTCTTCATTTCAAAGACTGCTCATATAGCATCTTAATAAACATCACAGTGATTTAATATTTTTATGTCTAACATGAGTCAAAACCATACATGGAATTCTTTATGTCTAATCCTGTGTATCTACCAAACTTTGTTCATTTACTGATATACCTGGCAAAAACCCCTTTATCATTTGATGAAAGTAAACAGTATGTTTTGCTTCATCTGGTTTATCTTGTAGCTTGACTTTATCAGGCCCACAGCACCTAATGCAGGCACATTTTTCAGGGTGCGTCCCTCCATCCTCTCTGACCTTTTCTTCACAAGTAATTCATCCAATCACACTGTCACTGATAAAGAGTGGCATCAGTCACCCAGACAGGATATGAGGCCAATAATAAAAGCACAGCAGGTATTTTGTCTGTCTCAGTGTCAGTTTTTTATCCTTGGCTAATCTCTTCGCCTCTCTCTTGTCTTTCCTACTTGGGCCATTTCCACCACCACAGCCCCCACTGGAAAACGGATCCAAAATCACAAACTACCTGCTCGAGTGGGATGAGGTAAGTCTCTCTTTCTCTTATACTTGATCCATCGTCTGCCTTTATTTCAAAAAATCACTTACACCTGTCACAGATGTCATTAAACAGGTGTTAACATTCAACTCCTCAGAAAAGATGTAATATACTTGTGAATGATGCCTTCCTAATCAATGTCTGTCCCTGCTCTCCTTCGCCCATTAATACTTTTTCACTCTGTCATGCTAATTATGCTTCATCTGTATTACTCCTTCCTTTAACCTTTTGTTGGGATTAATCACATCCCCTGGATCTCATCTTGTCTTCCTTTTTTTTCTCTCTCTCTCCATCCATCTTCCTCTCCTCTTCTTCTCCTCCACAGGGAAAGAAGAACAGTGTTTTCAGAGAATGTTTCTTTGGGAACCTGAGACACTGTAAGCTGACACGATTGTTCCCCGCCTGTGGCTACACCTTCAGAGTGGCTGCACACAACGAAATAGGCACAAGGTACTGTTGCCTGTTAATGATTACACAAGAACATATGTTACACAAAGACAAATGAAAAATGAATTTATGTATTCAGAAGGCATAGCGCTTTCTTGGTCATTGATTGTATTCTGTAGGAGCACAGATGTATTAAAATACATGACCACCCTTAATATGATGTGAGATGTCAAAACAGCTTTTTAATAACCATGGACATGCATGTATGATAGCATAATGTATTTTGATGTTAAAGTCTATATAAATTCATACAACACTATGATGATAGACACAGAAACATGCACCAGCCTATCTGTGTCTGTTATTCTGCATGTGACATTAGTCCTCTTCCTCTTTTGTTATTTTCTCTCCATTTCCCCTTTCCACTCATCCCCTTTTTATCATTATGGTGGGGACCATCTAGCCTGCAGTCATTTGGGTGACAGGAGGTGATAGAGGGGAGCGAGAGCGAGGGGGGCGATATTAGCTCGCCGCCTAGACTCAAAGCAGCCTTAATGCATCCTTCAGCTTGATTCCCTTTGAAGCCGTGGACACACATGTGACCAAACATATTCGCTACATGGAAAAAGTGTTATAACCTCTCAGACCTCTGCTGTGTGTTATGTGTTCAAATTATTTCTCTCCTGCAAATCACACATTTACAAAGCCCCCCATCTTGTCTTTTCCATCTGACGTCTGATGTGTGTGTCTGTATGTGCGTGTATCTCGTGAATAAGGAAAGGACACTGGCATCCGTGCTCATTCGAGATTTCTCCTCTATCTCTGTTGAATTTGTAATTCATACAGCACAGCCTACCTTCCCCCTTGCACTGCTCTCCCTCATCCCTCAAAAGTAATGATCCAACAAGCCAATACATCTTTTGAATAGAAACATAACAATGTGAACAATGTGTTTGGTGCAGTGGCTTCAGCACAGAGGTGGTGTTTTACACCATGGGCACCCTGCCTGCTCTCCCTCTGGCACCGCGGCTGGTCAGGGCAGGGGTGTCCTGGGTGACTCTGGAGTGGGGACGTCCTGAGGGCAGTTCAAGCGAGGAGCAGCTCAAATACACACTTGAGATCCAGGAGGACAACAGCGTGAGTACTGCAAACTCACAAATCTGCACTCATAGTAGCAAGTGCTGAGTACTGTAATCCATTATAGTAAATATAAAAAATTGGTTTAGTTTTTTTGTGTGTATGGATTATATCACAGCTGTATTATGTTATACTCTGCTGCTATCATTCTCTAGTATCTAGAGCCCCACAGATACTTGATTTGTGGGGCAGATACCAATATTAGGAAGTAAAGAAAAAAACTCTGATATCAATATATCGGCAGATAATTTTATAAATACAAATTATTTTGTGATGATCCCTCATTCCATCCCTCAACACTTGTGACAAAGATATATAATGGAGGTATGATATTTTACAGTTTAAGAATATTTTATTATCATTTATTGTCATTATATTAGTTTCTTAAGGTTTCTAAATAACTTATTTTCTCTAACTTAGGGATAGATGTCAAATACAGACTCACAACTTAGGTCAATTATTAACCTAACTTATATAAAACAATGTTGCATGGACACGGTTATATATTGAATGAAGAACAAGGATCAAATATACGTAGAATGCTGAATATATATCTTCAAAAATTAGACACATATTGGATGACATAAAAAACTAATAGCTGTATCTCTACTAGTATCCCACAAGAAGAGAAAAATGAAAATGAAAATCCTCCACCAGAAAATAGTTTATTTAAGAAAAAAAAACCCCAACAAAAAGCATTATGAGCAAATATTAAAAATGAATTGTATAATGGAATGCAAACTGGTTTTGGAAAATAGAAGCACAGAGCAGTAAATCCCATAGTACAGAAACACACACCATATGCTAATGATTGAGCATATGCAGTATACAATAAGGAAAATGCACCAGATGCTCCCACACACTTTTTCACTCCCACACACACACACACAAATACTACACAAACGTCAGTATTTATTGCATCCATATGCTCAAAAATGTACAATGATGACAGTACATGCTGAAAGAAAAACATACTGACAGCATATCTCTCACAGGGAACCGACTTTCATCCAAAGTACACTGGAGAAAACTTGACCTGTACTGTACAAGGCCTGAAGAGGAGTACACAGTATAAATTCAGGGTAAGTGATGGATGTGAATGCTGTTTTGTGTTTGTTTAACCACATAGGTGTTCCTCCTCTAATAAGATAAGTGGTCTTTATATTGCTATGTTTTCTCAAGCTTTTGTTTTCCTTTTCCTTTTAGAGTTAGCTAGATGAGAAGATTGATGTACATTAGAATAATGAGAGTGGTATCAGTCTTCTCATCTTACTCTCCGCAAGAAAGCAAATAAGTGTAATTACCATAATGTCAAACTATTCCTTTAAAGATGTATGTGTGTTTGAGTGTGTTGTGAATTTACAGAGTTTGACATAATTAGCATTTTAAGCGCCTTTGCCACATTGGATGGTAAAAACTAAAATTATTTATTTGAAAAAAGACCCTACTAAGCATTTAAAATACCTACATCTATGTATTGAACAAAAAACTGTTTACAAGTATATGAACATTTCTTTCAGCAGTAATACAACATCCATTTGCATGAACGTGTTCAGAAATTATTCATGGAAATTATTGTGATTTTTTTTTGTGTAAATGATCAGAAAAATAAACCTTACCTAACCTAACCACCAGAGAATTGGCTGAAATTGAACTAACAGTGAAAATGGCAATTAACCAGCCATTTAGCAGGACGAAAACACCGGACAACTCTACTAAAAGCTGTGATAGCTGTTTATACGTAATGGACATTGCAAAAACAAAATGTACCGAGAGGAGATCTTTTGTAAGTGTAAATGTGCACGTGTATATGTGTGGGTCTGTTATCAACAGTTTATTATGGTGCAGTCATCACAAACAATACCTTACATATACTCTTACAACACGTGTACATGTCCAAAGAGACACTTCTGTGCTCTTTGTGATGTTCCTTCGGCATGAACATCTGTGGGCAAATTAAATTGATTATCCATATGATGGGGTAATGGAGGGAATAAACTGAAAAGAAGTCTAGGCTTAAAAGCTATGAACATCACAGGTGAAAGAGCGGAGAGTAATAGGTTCTATTAATCAGTAGTGTTTCTTTACAACTTGATAGATTTCTCTGTACGTTCCCTTCTCTCATCTTATCACACTCCGTTCTATCCACCATTCCTCTCCCTCCTACCATCCTTTCTGTGTATCCTCATCTTCTGTCACCGTCTTCCTTTCCTGTTTCTCCCTTTCCACTTTTCTTTCCTTCATCTTACACTCCATTCCATTAATCCCCCATTCTGTCCATTTCCCTCTCTATCCAGCTGATTGCATCGAACATGGAGGGGAAGAGCAATCCCAGTGAAGTGTTGGTGTGTACCACCAATCCAGACAAACCAGGCCCTCCATCTACACCTTGTGTCACCGCATCAACGCCCTACGGATTTACTGTCACATGGGGTAACTAGACACAAATGCATGTTCAAATGTAATATGCACACACACACTTGATAATACTGTATAAACACACAAGATTTAAGTGGAAATGTGCACATCTGTTACATCTAAAACAGTCTTTAAAAAAAAAGCACTATATTGGGATCCATCAGTCAAACCTTGCCATTTTTTTATTCAAATACGTGTAATACTTTCAGAATGATGAAGATGTTTAATAATTTTCAGAAACAGCTCAACACCTGACCCTCAATGGGCCTTATTCACCAAATTACAACAATTTTGTAACCTGCTAGGAGATACACAAACAAACAGGAAATGAAAACCCTTTAGTATCAGAGTGCATCATGTTGAGGTAGCAGCACAGGTAGCTGCCATAAAAAGCCATCATGTCTGCCGTCATCCATCTGTTCTAAGCTCATACTGCAGGAGTTAGAACAGTCTGTTCTTTCTCAAATGGTGTAAACATGACACAGATTTTATTGTATGTCTCTCAGTCAGCATTCCGATCATTGGCCAGATTCTGATAGTCATAAACACGTTAGCTTCAACTTGAACATTTTAAAGAGAGAAACTGTAATACCTCATGTGTAACTACTGGGTGCTCTTTCTTTTTTTCTTCTTTTTTTGGTTTTTGGCCGTTGGCAGCCAGTCCCAAGGGTGCTAATGAATTATTTGGCACCATTGTTATACTGGTGCTTTTGGGAAATTACCAGTTCTGCTCGAAAGCAAACAGTCTACTAGATTCCCTGGCAGGCCAAATGACAAGTTTCTGATAACATACAGATGCATAAGAGAAAATTATTCATTTGACATATTTTCTTGACACAATAACAATATGGATAAATGAAATGTTTCTACGTTTAGACTTCTGAGTTCTTCTGCAGCATATATGTGATGTTTACCCAAAGTAAAATCTGTCCATTCATTCCTCCAACAGATCCTCCACAGGATAACGGGGGCTCAGAGGCTCTTACATATCTGCTAGAGATCTCAGAGGGATGCTCTGAAGGTACGACTTATATGTATCTATTTTTTCTACCTTTCTATGCCACATTTTCATCTCAGTTGAATGCTTGTTCAAGGTCTATCATTTTATAAAATGAAGCTCAAAATGTGCTGTCCGTCCTTTCTCCCCCTGCCCTTATTCTGTCTATGCATCCATTTCCCTCACTTACTCTACCGAGAAGGACATCAGCCACAATTCAGTCCTTGTTAACCGCAATTTTAAAAAAGCAGTGTTGTTTGGATTCCCTAAGATCTGCACCCCAGGAAACCAAATGTTCTCTTCTACCTTTCAGTCCATATAGAAGGGAAATGATAAAAGGTGTAATTTCATTGAGTCTGTACTCATTCAATAACATCAAACACAAAGGAGTTTGTTGTTTATTGGAGACTAGTGTTGAATATCAAAGAGCAGAAGAATAGAATAGCAAAAGCTCATGTTCTTCTTTAGTCATTGTTTGTGAAAGGGTTTTTGTCATGGTTGGTACTAGGGGTGTGACGAGATCTCGTGCCACAGACTAAAACTTTACGATATTTCTCGTCGAAGTGAATTTTGTCTTGCGAAGCTATAATTAAGGGGCGCACCAAAAAACAAAACAAAAAAAATATGTTTTTTTATCGCTCATTTGCGCGTCAGGTCTTTTTTTTTTATAATGTCACGTGTGGATCATTAACCAGCTGCAGCTTCTACCTGCTGAGAAAATCTCACAGAAGTATGAGATGAGGAGAGGAGCAGGAGCATAATTTGTGATAATTGGATTCTTTATTTAATTTATATTTATATATTAGAATTGTTTCTACTCTTTATAATTTACTTTTTGGTATTTGTGATTGTATCTAACTTTTGTATTTATGGTTGTTATTTCTATAAATACCAAAACGATCCATCTATAAAATGTGTATATGAGGAAACCTTTTACAGTGCTGCCTACTACATATGATAATTATATATTTAGAAAGTAGAACTAAAGTGATTCATTACAAGATGATTAGTTAAAACATTTCAAAATGCACCTGCATTATTTCCATTTTGTGAATTTCAAATAAAAGAACAGTCATATTTCCTCATTGAAGTTTTCTTAAAAATATAGTTAAAATCTCGTCTCGTCTCGATCTCATGTACCCAATATCGTGTCTCGTCTCGTCTCGTGAGCAAAGGTTCCGTTTTGTATTCATTAGCCGATGCTGAAGAAAGACATTATGGTATTTTAGGCACAGCAGAGACTCTTAATTCTGTCACTGCTCTTTTCACCTTCTCACCTCTGTCAAGCTGTACTACCAGGCGCTGTATTGGATTCATCTAATTGATTTAGCTGTGATTCATCATAGTACAAGTGTGGTTTCTGAGAGTTTTACTGCTCTGAAACAGATGTTTGGGTTAACTTAAAAAAATGAGTTCCATTCCACAGAGTTTCTTTGATGTATAGCATTAGGAAGTTTACTTGAACTTCACTTTATGTTTTACCAGTAAGTTATCATACGTAAGTTACATTACAGTTGCATTACATAATCAAAATACATGCCTCTTCTGATAACATTGTTTCCTTTCTGTGAACAGGACATACATTTGCATAACATGAGTGGTGCTTCATAGGTGGAATAATGGATTTCACAGTCCTATATAATCCATTGATAGAACAAAAACAGCATTGTAAATGTATTATTTAGGCCAATGGGATTCTGTTTCAAGGGAAATCATTTGGTCGACTGCAAAATACATACAAAACAGCTGGAGATCATGTGTGTGTGCGCTTATGCTGATTTGTTGGCTGGTGTATATGATCAGTTGTGTAATTGTGTTTTGGGCTTTTTGTGTGTGTGTGTGTGTGTGTGTGCAGCGAGCCAGTGGGAGGTAGCGTACAGTGGTCCAGCAACAGAATGTGTTTGTGAGCGCCTGACCCCTGGGACCATCTACCGCCTACGTGTGTGTAGCATCACCACGGGAGGACACAGCCAGGTAAGACATACAAACACACATACACACACGCAAACGCACAAAAACTGCAAAATTTTGAACAAACAGTTCTTGAGTAAGGAGGGGGGGCAGCAGTGACACATTAGTGTTGCTCATGTGGAAAACTGTGGGAAAATGTACAGTCTACACACACATAATCACCAATGTATCATAATTAACATTTCTAGCAGATTTCATTTGTTTTGATTTCTTGCATTTATCTCTCCTCCTGTTAGTGCACTGTTAGTGTTCCAGTCCGTACATTAAGCGTCCCACCAGGGCCCTGCCAGCAACCAAGGATTGTGGGTAAAGCCAAACACAAGGAAGTGCAGTTAGAGTGGGGTGAGTGCAGACATACACGTACACTGTGTTGAGTTTTATTCACTATTATATTTGATTTTTTGTTAATGTAAGGTGGCTAAATCACCCTCTGGCTGCTTAATAAGTTTCCCTGGCCAACTCTAATGTAACCGTAGTCAACCATGTTTCAACCTGATTGAGCTCTAATTTAGCCCATTAAATGCCTAACCTAGCCTCAGCCTGACTTAACTCTCCTAATGTCCACCCATTATTGCAGAATAGTACTGTTATCTGTTGGCAGGCATAGTTTCCCAGCCTGGAACGATGATGAAGTTCTTGTTTTAACCAGTTTAATACAGCTGGCCACAGCTCTAATCAGTTTACATTCAGGCAGCACTGCTACAATTACTGGCTCGAGCTGAAGGTCACACATAATGTATTGGAGGGTTTTCCCTAGTGTCTCCTTCATTTATTACTTTAAACACACTGCAACCAAAGTGAAGCAGCTGGTGGAAGAAAGAATGCCTCTCAAATGAAAGAGATATGTACCTGATGAACTGAGCGGAAATCATTTATATAGCCATCTGAAACCTCCAGAAGTCTTTGTATAAAACATACATCTTTATATTTGATGTGTCTTTCCATCCCAGATGATTTTCAATACATGTCATTGGATCACAGCTTGATTGTAAATGGTGCCTTTATCTTTGTCTCCACAGACTCCCCTATCTCTGAGGGAGTGTGTGAGGAGTGTGTGTTCAGTCTGGAGATGAGCGAGGGGGACACCA
Organism: Scomber japonicus; assembly: GCF_027409825.1. Lineage (NCBI taxonomy): Eukaryota > Metazoa > Chordata > Actinopteri > Scombriformes > Scombridae > Scomber > Scomber japonicus. Next base: position 10,841,080 of record NC_070593.1, on the reverse strand, counting down.
AGCCAGCAGAGGTGTATCATGGGTCGGAGCTGCAATGCACTGTTAGCAGTCTGTTACCTGGTGCCACGTACAGCTTCCGACTGCGGGCTGCCAACGAGGCTGGGGTGAGAAAAACACTTGGCAACACCACAACATGTGATCGGCAACACAATAAAAAAAAAAGAAAACTTACCAACTGGTAATTCACCAGGCAACACCAATGAAATTAGTAAATTTTATGGTCTCTGGGGGGAAAAAATCACTTGTCAGATGAAACCCTTACATATGAATCATGCCCTTCAACGAGTCAGCCTTACAAAATCTATAAAAATAATTCTTATTTTCTGCTTGACTAGCATAAAATTATCTAATTAAAGCGACTCTTACCTTTCTTGCATTTCATACAGCACTTTGAAAAAACTTGAACAGCAACAACTCCTCCTCCCTCATATGTCCCACCCCCGCACTCCCCCTCCACGAACGAGCACTACAATAAAATGTTCTGATATAATTTTTTTTCCCCCCGTGGAGCGGCTGGAGTCATATCATTCAGACCGAATGATATGATTGGTCAGAGTTTTCTCAGAATATTATGAGAATGGAATAATGTTTTGTTTCTGTGCCTGGTGGGTCCCAACATTTTAAAGTGCCATTATGTTATTAATATCATTTTAACCTAAACAAAAAAATTTGTAAAAATGTAACAAAGGTAAGGATAGCTTTAATGGCTCTCATGACCATGAAATATACTGTGCATAAACTGTGGAACCTTTTAATTGGACCAAAATATGAATAAAAACACTAAATCCAAATGAAAATGTTTTTTATCATAGCTGCACACACTACAGAGAAACAGAGGGGCTGTTAGGTCAGAGTGTCCCAGACAGACTAATAATGGCTATGTTTGGACAGAGAAATGTTCCAGTCTGAAGCTAACATCTGATTGGTTTGATCATCCAGACACTCAAGAGAGAACTAGCACTCAGACTTAATAATCAAAAGCTGGTACAAACAAAGCACACACACACACTTGAAAACACAACGAAAAGTGCATATGTGTACATGACATATAAAAACAGCCCTTATACGCATACTAAGGCACAGCAACCTTTTTTTTTTTTAAGGTCAATCACACCTCTCATTGTTTGTCTTTGTGTGTGTTGTCTCTTTGTTTCTTATAGTTTGGAGTGTACTCAGAGCCAACAGAGGTTACGACTGCAGCAGGTCCTCCTGGCCAATGCGGGGCACCACTCATAACTCTTACCAATAACACCTGCGTAACACTTAACTGGGAGGTGAGAAACACAAAGATGTAAAAACAATTTCTATGAGCAAAGCGGACAAGAGACAGAGAGACCACATTTTGTTCAAGTGTTCTTCAGAGCTGTCAAAAGAAATTGAACCTCTCCTTTTCTATGTTTCTAGTGATGTACAAAATTGCCATTTTCAATTGGTTTGCTTGAGCTGTTGTTGACAAGTAGACCAAGGAGACTGGGTTGTTCATAGCAATCTAGCTTGCCTGGATGATGTATTGAAAATGATATGAAGCCTCTGGTGTTGTATCATCATTTGTATACAGCACCTTTTTAGTCTATCCCTCATGTCCAGTTGGCTTGCTTTAACATGGCATGCTCCTTTTTATAGTTTTTATTTGAAAGACTGTCCCTCAGGTTTTATTGAATTTGCAATCCATTCATGGCAGGATTTGTTTTTACCTCCATGTTCCCATTGATTTCTCTCAGTTGAGTGTGTATTTGTGTGTGCTGCAGAGTCCTGAGGGTTCAGGTACAGACATCTCTGAGTATCGTTTGGAGTGGGCGAGGGAAGACGAACCTATGGAGCTCATCTACTGTGGATCCGCTACACAGTGTGAACTATCAGACCTGACGCCTGCCACAGATTACTGCTGCAGGCTACAGGTACTGTAACACACACACCTGCACTAGACTAAGCACACAGGCACATTGACAAGAAAATGCAAATATTCAAATCTGGTTTTGGACATGGACATCATGAATACTTACTCATGCCAACACACACATGCTGCAAGAAAGAAAAAAGTCACATAAAAATACCTGAACACAGATGTGCAGAAACACAAAGGTAGAAAAAAGGCATAAAGAATAGCACGACATACAAATTGCAGCCAATCATAGCATCATAAGCAAGAACACAAACACACAGAGAGCAGTGAAAATTACACACACTACTTACTTTTGTGCTCCGGCTATTAATCTGGTGCATAAATAAGTTCTCTCTCTCTCTGTATTTGTCTAACACACTCACTTTCTCTATCTCTCTGTCCCCTTCTCTTGTTCTCTTTTCTGATGTACACTCTGAAGCTATGAATCCAATAAAAGCCTGTTTTATGGCTTTCCTCTTTATGGGCTCATTTATAAAGTTTGTAGGGCAGCACAAGGTCATCCTAATATCCTAATCAATGCTTGAGTGTGTGCACATGATTTGTCTTTTTTGTGTTTATGTGTGTCATAGCATGCACATCTTAGTCCACGTGTGGTCCCAGGACAAATGTCCCTCATAAGAGAGCCACAAGAAAAAGATCACACAAGATGCTTCGCCTTGGTTGAACTCTCTGTGACTCCATATGTCCTGCACCTGAAAATGAAATTGTACTGGTTCATCTACTGTAGCAGTGTTTTAAATCTGCACAGCTTGACATACACTTGTTTTATGAGAGCACTTTAAATAGCCAGACAGTAACACAGGATAATGTAAATCACAAGTTGCTCACATTTCTTTATGTTTTCAAGTCTTGCCAAAATATATTTGATGGCCGAAGATAAATCAGAAATATGACTGGAGTATAATTTTCAGACCCTCAAAGTATGTCGATAGTTTATTGCTGAGATAAAGCACCAAGTCTAGAGATCCTGTATTTTTCTTTAAAGCAAACAGAAGACTTTTCTGTAAGTGTGCACTGTAGTCTGCAAATCCTGCCCTCTTCTCCTTGTTGTGCACTCATGTTAATAATGTTGGACTATCCAGAAAGTGGATGAGGCAAATTTTCTAATAAAAAGTAAGTACTCCTCATGTTTTTCTAAGTATTGCTGCTTTATCTTGTCTGGTACATTAAGTCGCTACAAAGTGCACATTGAACAATTTAAACAACTGTTTAAAAAAAAATCAAGGTTTTAAAATGTAGCAGATGTTTGTTTGGTTTTTTGGTGGTACATTTTTTTTTAACATATTTTGATCGAGGTTCTGCCTCACTGAGTTTGTGTGAGGCACTTAAGTAGGCTACTACAAATCATAAGCAATTGAATGGTGTTTAATAGAGGATACTTGAGGGGAATACAAATGTGTTTTTACACAGCATGATAATAAACTAATGTTCTTTCACAAATAATACTTACTGATTTAAATTCATCTCCCACTGCTGGTTTTCATCTTTTATTCCATTCCCGATGTCTTATTTCCTACTCTATTTGACTTTCTCTTGCTCTTAGTCTGTTACTCTAGCTCTTGCCAATTCATTTCACTTTTGCCTCCATCGCTTTTCTATCTATCTGTCTTGGTGTCTGTCTAGTCTCTGCTCTTGTTATCATTCCTCTTCTCTCCTCTCCTCTTGTATCTCCTCAAATGCCTTCATCCCTTCACCTTCTCTGTGTTTTTGTGTCCCTCTCAGGCAGTGAATCAGGCAGGTGCTGGTCCTTACAGCGAGCAAGTGAGTTTCCGAACCCCGGCAACAAATCCTGACCCGGTCTCCTCCCTCAACCTCCTGGACCTCCCGGTCTCATCAGAGTCAGGTCACTCCCCATCAACCTGCCTCTTCCTGAAGTGGGAGGAGCCAAACAGCAATGGGGCGGAAATCACCTCTTATGTCATCACCTTGGATGACCAGACCATCACTGTGGAATCAGGGACAAGTCACCTTGTCTCAGGCCTGCAGCCAGACAGCGAATACAGGTACTGACATAAATTATAAAGCAGCAGAGCTGATGTGAGGAGCATATAAAATTGATATTTTCCTACAAAGTGTGATTTATGTTTGATGATGATCCCCAAATCTTGGGGTTGGCATTTTGATTAACCATTGTGTCACTCTATGTGCACGAGGTAGCAATAAAACCCAAATATACTACCACAGACTTTAATATTTTGATTGGTGGGCCAGTGACCATTAACACCAGATGTCAGACCAACTGAAACATAATTCCAGTCAATACTTTAACTTAAATCAACATGAAACACTGGATTAATAAACCTTCATTAACTGATACTTTGACCACTTGGGGTCAACGATAACAAACTGTAAACCAAACACTGATGTATTATCACTTTTTAAATTTGAAATAGTGAACGTGTTCGCAAACAGTTGACTTTGTACACCTCCAGCAGACCAATGGAAACATTAACATTAATTTTGAGTTGTCAGTAGTCACTAAAGTTGCAGGCCTTAAAATGCAAACAACGACACTGAAATGCTCTATAGAGCGAGGGGAACTGTCGTGTAGGGTGAGTTGGGGACACCCTCTCATCCGCCCCGCTGCCTGACCGAGGTTTAAACAAAAAAACGTATAATAAAATTAGCATTTGGAGAAACATTAGTGTGATATGAACTACCTTAAATGACAGAAACCATCTTTGGGAAAAATTCATTTGATGTGAATATTTTAGTTTGGCTATTTTGCCATCTGCCAAAATGGAGGGGGTGTGACTTATAACTTATTTTTCAGCTAGCCACCAGGGGGAGATTGAGATATTTTGGCTTCACTTTTAAGGAGCTGTCATGAGGTCCATCTTTATGAGTAGTCAATGGTCAAGCTCCATAAACACTAGATACTTTATTTCCCATAATGCAATGAATAGCATCTCTAGAACTAACTAATAGGATAGGATCATTTGATGACATCATCAGGGGGTCAATTATATTATGTCATTGATTATGTCTTTTTCCCTGCTGTAAGGGCTCTGCATTAACAGATTTCAAAATGTTCAACTCAAATTTAATGTGGAGTGGTCCTAATGCATAAAACGTTTAAAACAAGGGACCACAGCAGGTAGCTAAGAGTTGATTGATTACTGGAAAAAATGATCAATTATTATTGTAAAATCGTTCTGCTTGTTTTAAGAATTTCTGTTGAAATTATGGGTATAAACTATTGTACTATATTATACAGAGCATTTTGATCTAAAAAAATGTATTACACATGGATAAAAGTCTTACATTACAAGTACACAGGTAGTAGTATATAATAGCTTGGGATAACCTGTGTGATGTTTTCATGCACAGCCATTTAAGACCCCCTATGCTCACACAGCTGTAAACAACTGCTCAGTAACATGAATCACCAGCTACTGTTGTTATGTCTCTGTAAGTGTTTCTGTAATTGTGTGTGTGTGCGCGCACGTGTGTGTGTGTAGTGAGTTCTTTGAATTGGGGGTGGGAAAGAGGACGACCAAGCCATGGGGACGTGTGAAGAGGCAGAGTGATCACACATCATTGTTTTCATTCTGAGGTTGTTTTTGTCCCGATGTCACTCTGCTCTCTTGCATAAAGGCTGCCAGGCAGAACACTGTGCGTATATGTGTGTGTGTGTGTGTGTGTGTGTGTGTGTGCTTGTAGGAGTTGTTGTGTGTGCCAATGACAGTAAATCTGCTTGTTATTTACAGCGGTTGGGTACTTCAAATAATATTATTCATACTTTATTTATGTGTATGGCTTTGTGATGGACTGCAATAAATGTTGTTTGCTCTGTGAGGAGTGGGGCTGTGTGTGCAGGTTTAAAATGTCTATGTTGTGAGATTATTGTTGAAACCTTATGTTTATACTAGAGGTGTTATTCCTCTCCTCTGCCTTCTCCCCAGTCCATGCTGGGGATTAACTGGCTGATCCTGTACTGAACTACAATAGTTGTTTGTTTAAGAGAAAAACAGTTATTATAATTTAAAAAAAAAACTAAATCCAAATAATAATACTGATTTGTTTTTTTAGATTTCATGTATTTTTAATGACATTACCTGTTATCATTGAAATCTGCATGACTTTTAGGTCTTCAAACATCATGCAGAATGTATTCAGCTTTAGTTGGAATCAGATCTTTCTTTATCTGTCTTTTTCCAGACACAAGGTTTTCCAGCAACCTTTTACATCTTTGCTTAATACTGTCCCGGTTCATTTATAATATTAAAGCGTATTTTAGTCTGCAGAGACAACTTTAGAGGATGATTGTACATGGGCACACATTATAGAATAAAGATTTAATAAAGTTGCAGTGCTGAAAGGTGCACTCTAAAACTGACAAGAAAATCACTGCTACAATTATGCACCTTGTTTATCATTTTCAAAACTGAGTATATTTATCAAGCAGTCACTAAACTTAGCACAAGTGGCCAGGTAGGGGTTCAGTGGTTTGCTCAGCTGAAGACATGGTTACCTCATGCCTGATGGCTGTACAGAGACCACTGAAATGCCACCTTTTGTATAGAAAATGTTTAATTTTTTATCTTCATTTCAAGATAAAACAGTAAGCTTTGAAAGACAAATGTCATTTGATATGTAAATCCAAACACAGCTAAATGTAATCCCTTATCATCAAGTTTATTTATATTCTTTCTCTTCTTTATTTTAATCATCTTTTAGCTAAATGTTTAATTACCCAGTGGATGGGTCAATGATGCCCTTTTTCTTCCATCTTCACTCAGCCACGTGAATTATAATGAAAGGTTACAGTTACAGAGTATCAGCGATTAAATGTCAGAAATCTTGCCAAGGACCTCTGATGTGGATGCTAACCAGCTGATCAGACATGGCAGAAAGAGGGGGAGAAAGGGAGGGGGATTCTTAGAAGAAAGGCAGCAGGGGAGTTTGAAAAACACAAATCCATTTTTTTAAATTAGCAGTAGATAGCCGTGTCTTGGTGTGTGTGCAGAACACTGTGCTGTGTTTTTTTTTACTCTATTTAAAAAAAAAATCTTGGCCATTTTTACCTTAATTGGATAATGGATTGTGACGTTGCAGACAGGAAACAAGTAGAGAGATGGATATGGCATCATGCAACAGACGTCATTGGTTTGAACTGAACTATGGATATTGCGATATTGCTGCGATATTGAGAGTGAACTGTTGTGTTTATGCCATAATATGGTTTCCAAAAACTTGGGATCATCAAAGGCAGAGCTTACATTTTCCCAATTGTAACAATCTCGTAAACATGTAAGAACCTAAACCAACATGTTCTCTCTTCTTTTATGGCTTGCAGTGTACAGATCCAGGCCGTGAATGCCATTGGCTCCAGCCCCTCGAGTCCACCTCTGCTGGTGAGGACACGCCCCCTGCCTCCAGCCCCGCCCCCTCTCGAATGTTCGGCGGCCGGCCCTCAAAGCCTGAAGCTGAAGTGGGGTGAAAATGCCAGCAACACACATACGCGTGCCCTGCTCGCCGACGACATGGTCTACACACTACAAATGGAGGACAAAAACCACAGGTGGCGTAAATACACAACATTCTATACCCTTCTTACGTGACTGCTTAGCTGGTTTATAGTGAATACAATTCAATGAGTTTACTTTATTTCTGATCATGTGTATGTGACAAGAGGAAGATAACATTTCAAAGATCAAAATATGCACTATATCACAGTTAAAACTTACTAAAAATTTTAAAACTAGCATTTAAGATAGAGACGAATCACACATTTTGTTCAAACTGTATATTACATGATATATAATATGCAGTGGTGGAAAGTAACTAAGCACTTGTACTCATGTACTGTACTTAAGTAGAATTTTGAGGCTTATTAGTAGTATTTCCATTTGATGCTATTTTATACTTCCACCCCCAAAATATTGTACTGGGAAATATTGTACTTTCTTATATTAATGATCTATTATATTATATTATATTATATTATATTATATATCAGAGGAACATGAGTAGTACTTTTAATTTAATACTTCATTCACTGCATCTTCTCAGTCCTTTAGATACACTTCATCATATACTTACTACTGCACAGTAGGCTTATGCTAACATTGGACATGGCTGCATTGTGGATGATGAAAGGTACACAGTTTACTTTGTAAGGTGTCATTATCAGGAGTGCCTTTCTTTGTGCTGTTGCTCAGCACTGTGGTAAAATGTGCACAACATGGAAAAAACAATACTCTATACAATACATGAGAACAAGCTGTACTTGCAGCACATTTGCCCTGACCGATAAGGTTGAAAGCAGTATCATGATTTTAATTAGACTGCTGAGATAATAATATATATAACAATATAGCAGATGCCTCGAAAAATCACATATAGAATAATAATTGAATGTTTAATGCAGCTAAACTGCATTAAACGTTAGACATTGTGCCACTCTTATGTATCATATTAGATGAAACTCTTCATATGTCTAAAACAAAGACTTAAAATAACTCATGTTGTTTAATTGCGGCTCTCTTGGGACCTTTAATTACATTTTTTTCTCCATAAATGTCAATATTTAATTGAGACAACTTACATTGTCTACTATCAACAGAAGTTACCACATCCAACCCTGATCTGTTAATGTTGCTTTGTAGAAACACACTGTATGTAGGTGAAAAGAACCACTACAAATGCACCATACACATTTTTTTTACATGAATCTTGCTCTATATGGACTTCTGTAAAGTCAAAATTGATGGGTATTTTATATATAGAACCTCAGCTATGGCGTGATATTGAAAAACTGTGATGTTCCCCTCAGAAGGTGTCTCTCAACCTCTAGGCCTCAAGACGCATCACTTTTCTTAGACTTCCCATCCTGCAGGTGGTCAGTATTGCAAATCAGGACCCAGAAGGTCAATACTGAATACAAACCAGACACACTCAAACACAAGAGGGACAGAACACAAGCAGCTTGAGAGAGGCATTCATGCGTAGTTAGAAGAATGTGTGTAGATCTGTGTGCTCCCGTGTGTGTGTGTGTGTGTAGGGTTTTTTTTGTATGTGTGCTGTAACCAGATGTACCATGGAGTAGTCACGTTGAGGGCATCTGGAGCCAGCCTGGATACAGCCTCCAACAATCAACCGTCCATTTAACTGACTGCTCAGGCAGGAGCGACAAATAGAGAAACAGGGAGACAAAGAATTAGCAGACAGAAGAGGAGGGGAAGGGGCAGAAACCGACCACTGACAGGAATTAGCCACACAGTTGGAAAGAGAGGAAGAGGAGGAAAATATATTAATAGCAGAGCTAAGAGAATTTTTCATAAGCTGTGGTTTAAATAGCAAAGAGAGTGATGCACAAAGAGGCAGGAAGCAGACTGAACTGAATGGCCACTTTTATCAGCTTGCCAGTCTGCCCACCTGTCAGATTGTCTCGCTTCCTCCCTCAGTGCATCCCTGTTCCATTCTGGTTGGCTGGCTATCCGTGTTTGAATTAAGGCTTGGCTGGCATCAAGTTGGCACCAGTGTACCTTGGCGCCCCTGGAATGGGCCGGAGGGCATCAGGCAACAGATGGGGTCCTATCCTGCAGGCTATGATCTGTTAACCTCCCCAACACACACACACACACACACACACACACACACAAACAAACACAGATGTATGCACGTGAGCACAAACATGCTCCCTGCCAGCCAAATGAAAGCAGCTTTCACAGTTTAGAAAATTTTGTTTATTCTTTTTCTAATTGACACCATGATTAGTGGGGGCAGTGTGCTAGTCTGTGTGTTTTTGTGGCTTCATGACTCATCATTCTAATACTTTTGTGCATATATGCATAGTTTGTCTGCAAACACCTGTTTGTTTCAGATGGTATTTTTGTAATCCTGCTATGTGTTGATAACACGACAAGTGCTAGAACTTGCTTAATATTACAGAACATACTGCAGTTATTTGAGTTTTTCTTTCTTTCCTCTGATTATGGCATATTTTATTGGATAATCCCAGGTCTTAACATACATTAATTAAAACAGACACTAATTGTCAGTACCACTCATTCCTCGTTTATCATCAAGGAAACAATAGGATGTACACTGCATGCTTATTGATTGTATTTAGCAGGAAGTAAATAATACATATACATGTACTAGATAGAATGTGTTACACTTTCAACTATTTAGTGGCTTTTGTCATTGAACTCAGAGAAGAAGGGGCCAGGGATTGTTTGTCAGTGGCTTTTTGTGTGGCCCAAGAACAGACTGAAATTGGCCTCTAATTTATCAATAGTCTGGCTAGTTCTACTTTCTTTTTTTCTTGTTCACTTGTCCACCCAAACTCTAATAATAGACTTTTAGGAGTGGTTGATTCACCTGAAAGTGGTGCTTTTTCACATTGCAGTACACTCAATCTTACAACATTGAAAACTTGGAGTACGATTCTTCCACAGCACAGTATCTTTTCCTGTCAAGGACACATTTTTCATTTTGATCTGTACCAGAATATATTCCAAAAAGCTGACATTTTGCTATCTAAGTTCACATATGGTCATGGGGTTGGAATTTAGTTATATTGAAGTTATATTTGGGGAATTCAGTTAATAATGTATGTCTCCATTGCTCATACAGTATAGTCATTAAGGTCAAGGTAGGGTTTCACACAGACAACATATATCTATGGCTGGAGTGGAGTCTCCCCCAGCCCCACCTGGAGATTCCCAACTTTCACCCACCAGCCTTTCATTCTCTCCACTCAGTCAGGACTCCCCACTTCTGGATTTCACCGACAGGATGAATGACCTTGTCAATGTTGGAATCCAACTCACACCACGCACAAATCCCATTTTTTCTCCCCTCAACTTCCCCCATCGTCAAGCCCCTCCCATTCCACCACGCTGGAAACAACCATCACCCAAGAGTCACAGAGCCCCCCCACCTCCTTTGACTCAGATCATCTGTGAGTCTGACTGATATGTGCCGGGTCCAGGCTGCAATACTGATACCAATTATGTTCTCCCCCAGGAAAAGTCAGGGCCCTATGGAGTTCAGGTAGTTTTCTCAATCCCTGTGATGACAGGTAACAGAAGAATGGTTAAACTGGTGAGAAATAACAAGAGTTCAATTAAATCTGCTAATTTACTAAGTATAGCATGTCAACCTCAAAATATACCAGTGTCTCCTGTTATCTCCACAAGGTTAGCTCTACTCAATATCAGATCGCTAGCAAACAAATCACTGCTTGTTAATGACGTCATTATGACCTATGATCTTGATTTTTTACTTCTTAGTGAAACATGGCTGACTGAATGTAGCTGTTGTGCTATTCTCAATGAGGCAGCACCAACAAATTTTAGTTTTATGAACAAGTGTCGAACTGGTAAGAAAGGCGGAGGAGTTGCTGCCATCTTTAAATCTGTATTTCAGTGCAAGGAAATTACATTAGGTGATTTTAGCTCTTTTGAACATCTCTGTTTTTTATTAAAAGGTGATCCAAAAGTTATTTTTTTAATCATTTATAGACCTCCAAGATACTCAGGAAAATTCATTGATGAGTTTGCTGAACTGCTGTCAGTTATCTGCACTGACTACAACTTTTTTATCATAACAGGGGATTTTAACATTCATGTAGACAATAACATGGACAGTAACGCCAAAGAACTCTCTGCTCTACTTGACACTTTTGGCCTCTTGCAACATGTGAAAGGGCCCACACACACTCGAGGCCACACTCTGGATCTGGTTATCTCTAAAGGTGTTGATATTTCTTCTGTTGATGTTAAGGACTTGGCTCTTTCTGATCATTTCTGTGTGTTCTTTGACTTACAGATCATTCCAAATGTTCAGTTAACCTCTGTGTCTGTTAGGAGAAGGTACATAAATGAGAATACCAGTGCAAAGTTTATGGAGGCTATAGCTATGTCACCAACTGTGAGTGCAGAGTCAGTTGATGAACTCCTGGATAAATTTAACTGGAAAATCTCAAATGTCATGGATGCTGTTGCACCTATTAAAACTAAGACAACCTTGAGCAGAAAGAAAACACCATGGAGGAACACTATGATGATAAAGGCTTTAAAAACAGCATGCAGGAAGGCAGAGCGTAAGTGGAGAAAAACTAAACTTCAAATTCACCTTGACCTCTACAAACAAAGTCTTTGTAATTTTAAATATGAGTTACTCAAAGCTAGACAGCAACATTTTTCTGAAATAATTAATAAGAACATCAACAACACTCGTACTCTGTTTGCTACGGTTGATAAGCTTACAAACCCCCCTCAACAGATAGCTCCAGAACTCCTTTCCACAGAAAAATGCAATGAATTTGCTTGCTTTTTCAGTGAAAAAATCCAGTCCATAAGGCTAAATATCAACACAAATCAACAAAACAATAAAATGATGCAATCCCTCAGACCTCCCAGGAATAACTCAACTGCAATGTCAGAATTTAAAACAGTTGACCAAAAAACCATAGAGGAAACAGTGCAGCATCTAAAACCATCAACATGCTGTCTTGACACAATGCCATCAGATTTCTTTAAAACTATTGTGAACTCTGTCCAAACAGATTTGCGACAAGTAATAAATAGCTCACTTAAATCAGGTGTGTTTCCTAAACTCCTAAAAGTAGCTGCCATTAAGCCACTCTTAAAAAAGAGAACGCTGGATGCTTCCATGTTAACCAACTACAGACCTATCTCAAATCCTCCTTTTATAGCCAAGATCGTTGAGAAAGTGGTTTTTAATCAACTCAGTAATTTCTTGAACTCCAGTGGCCTTTTTGACAAATTTCAATCAGGCTTCCGACCTAACCACAGTACAGAAACAGCTCTTATTAGAGTGTTAAATGACATAAGGTTGAACACTGACTCAGGCAAGGTGTCAGTTCTGGTCCTGTTGGATCTCAGTGCTGCATTTGACACTGTGGATCACAGTATACTGTTGAACAGGTTGGAAACTTGGGCAGGACTCAGCGGAACAGTCCTAGACTGGTTCAGGTCCTACTTGGAAGAGCGGAGTTATTTTGTGACCATTGGAAGTTATGAATCTGATCGAGTGGCTATGACATGTGGAGTTCCTCAGGGGTCAGTTCTTGGACCCCTACTGTTCAGTCTATATATGCTGCCCTTGGGTCAAATTCTGCAGAACTCTAATGTAGACTATCACAGTTATGCAGATGACACACAGATATACCTAGCACTGTCTCCAGATGACTACAGTCCAATACAGTCATTGTGTCACTGTTTAGAGCAAGTAACTAATTGGATGAACCAAAATTTCCTTCAATTAAATCAGGACAAAACTGAGGTCATTGTTTTTGGCAATAAAGAGAAGAGGATTGCTGTCAGTAAACATCTGGAGTCACTCTCTCTAAAAACTACGGACCAAGTCCGAAACCTTGGCGTGCTGATAGACTCAGATCTGACTTTCAGCAGTCATATCAAATCAATCACCAAAACAGCCTTCTATCAGCTTAAGAACATATCCAGAGTGAAGGGTTTTATGTCTCAAACAGACCAGGAGAAGTTGATTCATGCTTTCATCTCAAGTAGACTCGACTACTGTAACGGTCTTCTGACTGGACTCTCACAAAAAAGCATTAAACAGCTGCAGCTCATTCAGAACGCTGCAGCTCGAGTTTTAACCAGAACAAAGAGATCAGAGCACATTACTCCAGTTCTAAAGTCTTTACACTGGCTCCCAGTCAGCTATAGAATAGATTTTAAAGTTCTGCTACTGGTCTACAAATCACTGAATGGTTTAGGTCCAGAATACATGAATGACATGTTAGTAGAATATAAACCCAGTAGAGCTCTGAGATCTACTGACTCAGGTCAGATAGTTGAGCCCAGAGTTCAAACTAAACATGGTGAAGCAGCTTTTAGCTGTTATGCTGCACACAACTGGAACAAACTACCAGCAGAACTGAAATCAGCCCCAACAGTGAACATTTTTAAATCCAGGTTAAAAACACTTCTCTTCTCCTATGCTTACGATTGAGCTCTTTTAAAGCACTTTACATTTTAATCTTTCATTTGCACTCTATGTCCTTTTAATGATTTTAAAGCTAATTTATTATTTTATGCTGCAATCATTTTATTTATGTCTTTCTATTTTTCTGTACTTTGTTTTTATTATGGGGGGGGGTGGGGGGGGGGGGGGTTTAATTGTATGTTTTAAGTTTCTCAAATTACATGTTTTTCTGTTTTATGTAAAGCACATTGAATTGCCATTGTGTATGAAATGCGCTATATAAATAAAACTGCCTTGCCTTGCCTTGCCTATGGCTATTGTATTATGTAGTTATTATACTTAGTTGTTATACATTCAGGTATAGCAATGACAGATTTCCCGACTTATTCAGATAGAAATACATATAAATTGGTTGGTATAAATAAAATACATACAAACATAAATAGCAACATCTCCACACAAACACTTCCCATTCTTCTCTCCATCATTTCATCCACAGCAAAACCATCCATGCACTATAAATGACTCAATGGTTCCAAAATGAATGTGTGATTCCTGACTGTTTCAACGTAATTACCTTTGCTTAGGATTCATTACTTGCGGCCACTGGTGGTTATGATGGAACGTTTAGGTGTGTTAGTGGCTGCATTAATGGCTGCATTAATGGTGCACCACAGTTTGTGTGTGAGAAGGGTTATTAAGAGATGAATGACTCGTGCTCTTCCATGGTACTTACTCCCAGGACGCTTCCTCCTATGCTCCTCCTTTTGCTGTCTCATCACACTGTATTAAAAAGAATTAGCAATAATTTATATTATTGGTCAAATCACCTTGGCAACCAAATGCTTCATTACTAATCAAAATGTATCAAGGGAGCTTGAAAGGGCACTTTGAAATAAGGAAGTCTTGAAAATATATTGCTTTGTAAACAAACATATCAAATAGCTGACTGCAATTTTGCAAATGTGATTTCCGATTTTGCCAATAAATTTAATCAGTGTCATTTTTAACCACATACCCTTACCATCTATTTATGTTTTTGTCTTTGACTGTCGCCATCTCTCTCTGTCCACATCTCCCGCTGCCTCACTTTCTTTGTCTCTGGCCAATGTAATTCATGTTTATTCATCTAATTTTATTGTAAGAGAGGTGACTTCACCTCTAGAAGACCTCCAGAGAAATGAACGCCCCCTTTTATAAATTTCTCCTCCCCCGACCTCATCTTTTACCTTCTTTGTTGTCCTCTATCCGCCTTTCCATGTCTCCATTTTGTGGGTGTATTAGATAATAAAGGGAGCTGTTTTCTCCAGTTCAAAATATTGAATGCCCATTTTTTACTTTCTACCCTTCTCTGTCCCTTTTTCGCCCACAGCTTATTTTTTCACCCTTATCTCCCTGTATGCAGACTTGTTGCTCATGTTCTGTCCTCCCTCACTCGCAGCTTTTTCACTTTCACTTGTTATCCTCGCTCTGTTGTTGCCCTTAAAACGGTTGCCGAGTTTGTTTGATTTTTCTCATTTCACTCTCTCCTCATCCGTATTACCCAGAATGCATTCGGGTAGGGGTATTTGGAGTATAAGGGCACCATGGCAACACAGGGAATGCAGGTTAAGAAGGCTCCAACCTTCTGATGCACAGCATTTTTAAGATTCATTTCTTCCCTTCCACCCTTTCTGCCATCTTCCATCTCTTTTTGTGATGTTCAGCCCCTTTGAAGTTCAGTTCCTCCATCTTTTTATCCCCCTACATATTTTTCTATCCGTATGTATCTTCCTAGTCAACCCACTCATTTGTTCATATATCCATGTTCCTCATTTCTCTATTTTGCCATCCTTGCTGTGTCTTTCTTTATGCACACCAATCCATTTTTCCAGTCAGCTAGGCAGCATTAAATGAAGTACCCATACATGGTACATACTGTAAATATCATTGCTTAAAATTATATTTATTATTGGAACCAATAATGAAATGATTTATATTGATCAATTTGATTATGATTTCCTGATTAGAGTCAATTATTATTAATAATAATGTGAATGTGTTCATTTATTTTTGGTCATCATCATATGCTCTTTCTGCCAAATACCAATCAGTGTTGTAGGGATAAAGTTATTTGTTTCTGTGGATTTCTAAAAACTTTTGAAACATTTAACAAGCACAGATTTTTTCTTTGTATATTTACTGACATTTGTTATATAAAGACAACAATCTGATAATCATGCTTTCCTCTGGGAAAGCTTTTAAGGTTCCAGCTACTACTGAAAAAAATGTTAGAACATAGATGTTTGATAATGTAATGCCAAGACAAATGTTAGTTTTTCTATGTGAGTTGAATCACTGCAGGCTTTTAGAAACAGCATGTTACAGAGCAGGGTTTTAAAATGCCAGCTTCTATAAAAAGGGTCACAGTTACAGGACAAAAGGCAAACTTAAGAATCAAATAAAATAAGTAAAATTATATTTTATTATATCTGTAAAAAAAATTGAACATTTGCATTCCCCCAAAAAAGAACAGAAATCTCCCTATCTGTGTCTAACCTCTCTTCCTCTGCCCTCTTCTGCTCCTTGTTGCGGTTAATTGGTTGGCTGTTTGGCTGTGGACCAAGGCTGCAGTTCATCTCATTAACTATGTCCTGGTGACAGTGCTGAGTATTAATTGTTTTTATACTCTGCCATTCAACTCTGCCCAAATGAGAAGGGGTCATAACTCATGATGATGAAAAAGTTAATGTGTTTACTGTAGACATGCAGATATGAAAATTGCTTGTTTTTGGCTTTGTGTTTGTTAGCTGAGAGCTAATGTAGTGTAAACTAAGGAAGACTTAATACTGGGTGTTTGTGTGTGTTACCCATGAGGTCCAGCAGCAAGGCAAACAATTAACAACACAATATATCAGTCTGAGGAACACATCACTTCTCTGTAGTGCAGCTACATAAAGAGCTCATCAGGAGTTATAGCCTTCTACTAAACCATGACCTCTCTCATCTCTTCATTCTCTTTTCTACGTCCTCTCACAACAGATCTTCCATCATCGTCTCCATGCCTGTAATTACCAGTCAACTCTTTACTTCTCTTATTTCTCCTCTCCTTCTTATCCTCTTTTGACTTCCTTCATCACTGCCTCCTATCTTTTTACTTGCCTCATCACCTTTGTCTATCTCTTCCTTCCCAGCTCAGACTTTTACTTCATTGTGCTGGAACTCTCACAGATAAACAACCCCCCCCTTTTTTTTTAGCTCAAATTCCTATTTTTCCCTGACTCACTCATTTACTCACTTATCATCTCTCCTTCAGTCCATCAATCAGTCCATCCAGCCAGCCAGTCAGCCAGCCAGAAAGTTTTTTGGTGCTCGTTTCCATCAGATTTGTGACTATGGCCTGTCAGTATACGTCCTGTCTATTCATAAATCCAACCGTTATCTTTTTTCAAGATGCACTCTTTCTTCCTGTCAGCATTCCTGTCTCTTTTCAAGGTCTACTACTTATTTCTCAAATCAAGCCTACCTCAAGGTGGCATGTGCCAAGCCTATATTGATGCAGCAAAGTATTTCTGGCTGGTAAGAAATAAATGCACACATCAGTGATCAAACGCAGACCAATATGTGAAGTTTTGTTTTTTAAAATAAAAACTGTAATTTATTATATCCATGGTGAGGCCAGCAATTTCAGACAACACTAAGAAGTGTATATATACTGTTAATACTCTTAGTTTATAAGCATAGTTAACTGATATTGATTCCTTTAATGAGTCATTAAAAGTCAAGGAATGGAGATTAGTGCAATCCAAGTATCCTCAATCTTCACTGCTCTTTCTATCAAAAATATGAACTGTGAGTTCTATCACCGTATCTATCCCTTCCTCTAACCTATTCATAGCACCGCCACTCCTTTCTCTCACCTTCACCTCACTCTTCACCCGCTCCTTTAGCTCTGATTCACTATTTCTTCCTTTTACACAGCTTGTTCAAGGCAGGAATGTTGCGCCATTATTCTCCTCTGCCGTTTCATATAAAAGGTATGAACATGGAATTGGGGGGCATTGGGGGAAAGCTGTGGGTCAGGAGGTAGAACAGTCAAGGTAAAGCGGTCATCCTCCAATCGGACAATTGACAGTTTTGATTCCAGGCTCCTCCAGTCTGCATGTAGATCCAAGATACTTAACCCCAAATTGCTCCCAATGGTGTGTGAATGTGTGTGAATGGTTAGTCTCCCTCCTGATGAGCAGGTTGGCACCCTGCATGGTAGCCCCTGTCATTAGTGTATGAATGTGTGAATGTGACATGCAGTGTAAAAGCGCTCTGAGTGGTCAAAAAGACTAGAAAAGCACTATATAAGTACACTCCATTTACCATTTACCATTGTTGTTGCACCATTAAGCTGGCAGTGGAAGCAGTCAGACTACTGCATCAATAGCTGTGTAAAAGGGACAGCTGGCATGTTGGGACTACACATACTAGACGATGATGCTGTTCTATTACACATCACGCTTCTGATTCCATAACACCGTCATGCAATCTAAAAACACAGACGGGGTGGCATCATGTCCAATATGTTTGATTCAATGTGAAAAAGCAAAGAACATATAATGAAAGGTCTTCTTTTCAGCAACATTGTGGGGTCTCTGTATAAAAGGGGCTTCTGGTTTTTTCATGCAGTCAATTCCAATTTGCCTCCCTCCTTTCCCCCGCCATCCCTCATTCTCATTTTCATATTCTATCTAGATTTGTGACTCATTGTCTCTCTACACCCTCCAGGTTTGTGACGATCTACCGCGGTCCCAGCCATACCTACAAGGTGCAGCGATTGACTGAGTCCAGCAGCTACAGTTTCAGAATACAGGCTATCAGTGATGCTGGGGAGGGTCCATTCTCTGACACACACACCTTCTGCACCACCAAGTCTGTACCCCCTGCCCTCAAAGGTAAATTAAACTGAGCAAAGTGCGTGTTTTGGTACATGATAAAACGTAGAGGGCTGACGTCACTCCTTCAATCCTGTATTGGGTCACACTTGCTGTTCGGAAATCTGTCTTTTGCCCATATTGTCATTCTTTAGCTAGTTTCAATTTATTAAATTATGTTGTACTATTAAAACTTGAGAAAATGTCTTAGCTCGAGAGGATTTTGGCTACGTGGTTGGTTTTAATATAGCGATGCATACATTTCCACATATAACTAAGTTTGCAGTCAGCTCCAGCATTTTAGGGGTTACACCAAATGGCTCCAAACAAGTGCCATACACTTACAGGCTAAAATAAGGCAATATATGTGTTTCTGTTTTGCTGTTAGAGATGACAGTTTTACTGTAGCCTTGATTATTGCCCCTAGTATTTGGTCTTTGCTGTAAACCGAGAGGCGGTTGCTTATATAGCTACCATAATCACAGTAAATAGTATCCTCTCAGGTGATATAACCAGGGAGGACCCTGACTTACCATGACTGTGAAGCTGTAAATGTTCTGCACAGCACTAAAGTATTAATAAACAGATAGATAACAGCCTCAAGGGTCTATGCATGTGTGCTGTCCGATATGTTCTGCGAATCACCATTCATTCAGAACAATAAAACACAGGAGATGAGGCAAAACAATGAATAGGTCCCTGGTTACCATAACTGTTCAGGAAAACCCTTGCTGTTCATGGTACAGTAATTAATGCAACGTTTGGATTATTGTTGCTATGTTGTTATTTCCGGTGAAAAATGATCCAATACCCCCAGGATATTATTGCTTGCAAAACAATTATCAACACTGAAAAACAAAATTATTGCACATGAATAATCTAATTTCTTTGTTATGGCTTACATCCTGGATAATGTGCAATAGCTATGCCGTTTAAACAGCCTGACACTAACAGCCATTAACACGACAGCAACCATTAGTGTTGAAATGAAGCATTAGATTCTAGCAGGGAGATGGATGTTCATACTAATTCATTAATAAGTGGTTGAGTGTAGTTGGACTTCAATCTTGGACTTTGATCTATTCCTGCACTTTTATCTGTTGTGAGAGAGGTTGAATTTATTTTTAATGAGCTCAAAATATTTGCTTGATTTCAATTTTGTATTAATGAAATCCTGTCATGTGATCTGTATCATGATATGACTCTTTTTTTTTTTAAATTCCACCTGACAGCTCCCAGAGTACACCAACTGGAGGGAAACATGTGTGAGGTCACATGGGAGACAATCCCACCAATGAGAGGGGATCCTGTGAGCTATGTGCTACAGGTATTGGTGGGGCGTGAGTCAGAGTACAAACAGGTTGGTTTCACAAAGACACACACACACACACAGTTTATATAAGGATAGTATTAAGAGTTCCGGTGTGTCTCTGGTCCAAAGCCCAGCTTGAATTATTTTGTTCGTTCTTATTTTTGTGGACGTGTGTATGACGACTGGGAGGATATTTTCTAATCTCCCTGCATTGATGGAGAAGGTATTACAGAGCCCCCAGCCACTCACATACACACACACACATACATAGACACAAATTTGTACATGGAAACATTAAACACACACAATCCTTCTCTCACAGACATGCTCTCACAGGCACTCTGTTATCCCTGCCTTGAAGGTATTATAACAGAATTCTGAAATTGGAGGTAATCTGCAGCGCCAGTAGAATTTATTAAATAATATTGAAGGATTTTTAATGAGAAATACAGCACAGCACCTGAAAAAAGATACTGGTTGCACTTGGAAATATTGGATTGGGTGGCTGGCAGTTGGAGCAATGAGCTGACTTGTAGACTGCAGACAAACGGACATTTGTCTTCTGGGCTCTTTTACTCCTGGTTATTGGATTACTGAAGAACTGCTGACACTCACCAGCAGACAAGACGGCAGCTGTGTGTATATGTGCGCGTGTGTGGGTATTTGTGATACGTGTTTGCTTATTTGATTATTGGCACACACATTGCTTGTCAATACAAATCTGTGCTACTGCTTTTCAAATATTTATAGGCTTAAACTCACAATGAGAATAGTGAGTGTATTCATTCACAGTTGTATATTTGTCTTCTCTGTCTGCTGTTTTTTTTTTTTACCAAATGCATCAAGACAAAAGAAATTGGTCAGTCTGAAAACTACAACTTAATACATCTTCCCTGCACAACTGCTGCCTTGAAATACTTTTGATGGGTGATAAGATTTTTTTTGCTGCTCTCAGAGAAAAGTAATTTCGCCGTTCTTGATCAGCTACAAACCTATTCCAAAAAAGATTAGTTTGGTGGCTGTTACAGGATACATGTCTTAACTTTAACTTTTGTTTCACCTTGCAACTGTTTCACCACTTTTTCTATTCAAGTTTATTTGTATAGCTTTATTTGTGTATTTATAAGTTTAGCCTGGAGCTTGAGGTTATCTCCCCCTTCCTAAATGTAACTTACACTTGATGCCAGAACCGTAGGTGTACTGAATGATATCATGACATTACAAGAGGTGGTCGATTTTCAGATATAGTATGCTTTATCAAATGTCATGTCTATTTTGGTTCAGGAGAGCTTTCTCTGTTTCTTCTGTTTCTTCACGCACAAACACACATTTGCCCTTTTGCTAACTGGGTAAAATGTGGGATGGGAATTTATTTTAATAAAGAGCAAGAGGAAAAAATTGATGCATGAGAGAGAGTGAGGGGCCAATCGAAGAATAAATTGTATTACTTCGTTAAAAATTGCAACAGATAAAACCCTGAGCAGCACTGAGCAGGTAATTGGTGAAGGTTGTTAAAGTCTTGCAAATGTTAAGCATTTTTGTTAAGAACAGGATTTACTCAAGTTAGTCAAACAGTGGGTGCTGATCTTTTCACACTAGGATGACACCCTGCTAAATGTGTATACCGAAAATTGAATTTGACCCTGTTCGTTGTGTAAATGAGCACCTGCTAAAAGCGTCACTATGCCCCCACAGTATAAGAACAAGCAATCATATGGTTCTGTGACCCAAACGAGTATGCAGGTCTCTGCGTTAACATTTTACACATGAACACACCTTCAGTCAAATCATGTGGCATTGTGTTGTTGAATGAAAACTTTCAAACCTTATGAAACAATGGCACAGTATTACATTTAAGTGTGCTCGTTAATGAAAATGATTTTTTCCCCTTGTTACTGGCTGTAAAACTTTATTCTGTCTGTATTCCTTTCCCCTTACAGGTTTTTAAGGGAGAGGAGGGCGTGTTCCAAATCTCTGGTCTCCAGGGCAACACAGATTATCGTTTCCGTGTGGGCGCCTGCCGCCGTTGCCAGGATACGTGCCAGGAACTGTGCGGACCACTGAGCCCCTCCTCCTTGTTCACGCTGCGTCGCCAGGAGACGGCATCGTCAGGAGAGATGTGCGCCGTGGAAACCGGCAAAGGGGCAGGCCTGATCTCCAGCGATGAGCGCTTTGCAGCGCTGATTGTTTGCGTGTTCGCGGGCTTCTCCATCCTCATCGCCTGCTTGCTACAGTACTTCTTCATGAAGTGAGGGAATTTTAACTATAGGATAGAAAGAGAAAGCAAAATCACAGAGAAACTATAAAAAAACGTCTATGAAAGAACAGAATTAATGAAATGAAAACAAACACTTGAGATGTACTTCTAAGGCTATATATATGTTGTTTTTTTGTTTTTTAATCAAACTATCGAATCAGGCTTTCCTTGCCTTGTTCCTGTTGTCTTCTGCCTTCACTCGGTTTGGTCTCATTTCTCTCTATGTCTCTGTTGTCTATGTATCATTGTCTGTCTCATTTGTTAAGGATTTCTGTCGAGGGAAGCCTTTTCTTAGCTGTACCTCGGTTGGGAAAGAAAAACTGTTAATCAAGCCTTAAAATAGCTGTGAGCAAAGCAGTTGCTCCTCAGACTGACTTGCATGTTTTTATTTTGTATCTTTTTAAAACATATACAGTTAGAGAACATGTATATTTCTTGACAGTCATTGCCTTACTTTTTTTGTTTGTTTCTTTTTGTTTTTCAATGTTTAATTTGCATTTTTTGCTGCAGTCTTTATTCATTCAGCCATATTCCAATGTAGGCCTTCAAAGCTTTAGCCGTTCATACTGTTATTATTCAATTTGTTTCTACTCTACAGGCTGTCAGTCAATTCATGCAATCTGCACCTGCTCTCACACACACAAACACAGGCTGACACAATACACACACACACACACACACACACACTTACATATATATATGCATACACACATAAAATTACACTCATGCAAAGACAATGAGAAACAACCATTTCCTCCTAAGACGTCAATCACATATCTGCTCAGCTTTTAACATTCAATCACTCACTCATTCAGCTACCAAAGTGATGCAATCCATGTGTGGTGTAAGATGCTGCTATCCTGTGATTTTATTATAACTAAGAAAGAATGGAAAAACCAGTAATCTAATATATATATATACACACAAGATATATATATATATATATATATATATATATATATATATTTGTATGTGTGTATACTGTTATACATATACATATACATAAACAATAACAAATATATATGATGTTAAGTGATGTAATATAAGTGATGGCAATGTAAGGTCTGAAGTTAATTGTGAAAGGGGAGGAGTTGATGACTCTAGGTGCTCACAGACAGCAGCTCTGAGGTCAGTTCAGCAGCTTGTGCTTACAGTTGAAGGAGCCCTCACACGCTGGCCTCAATTCAAAATCTGAACCATTTACAGGTATTTGAATGTTAACAGTATGGGGCATAAACTGGCTTTAGGAAGCAGGGCTTGGACTGTGATTGGCTGCAACTTGCCAGGATAGCTCTGGCCTGAGCATTTGACTGGCTCTCACTTCCATGTTTTACCATCTCAAGTACCATTGCTCCAGCCTATTTATCTTTAGCTTTAGTAGCGATGTGCCCACAGCATCGCAGACCCAGAGGTGCTAACAGTCTGCCAGCTAGCCGCCCTTCTCAGAGCTGTGTATGTGTTTGTGTGTGTGTGTGTGTGTATGTGTGTTAACCAGGAAAGCCATTAGGAGTTAGCTTAAGCTTTACCCCTCTGCAATTTAGCCAGCCATCAGCCAGAGCAGTGCTGAAGCTGTAGTTTTATCTTCCAGCTAGTCTGTGAATCGATACATCTGAAGACTCTTCTCTTCTTATCTCCTCTCCTGCCTATAATTACATGTAATTACCTTTTGCTCTGGCTGCTTCTCTCTTTCTTTCGATCCATCCCATCTCTCTGCCCATGCACTAATCTCACTCCCTCCCTCTTTTCTCTCTCTCTATTAAAAGGTGCTTTATTGACATGTAATCAGAGCAGTAGCAAGTCTGTGGTGGTCTCTCCTCAGACGGACATGTTCTCTGGGGACTTGAACTAATGTTCACTAAACAAACAAGCCTTTGACAGAACACAACTCAACAGAACAGGGCATTCTGACACACGTTACACCCCCTGACCTTCCCCCCCGTGACTCCCGAACCCCTTTACCCCAGCCCGAAAAACTAAGCCAAGGTACAGCCCAATACATACCCTGATGATCCAAAGAAGTCACCCTGACCCGCATTATTAACGAGTGACATGTCCACTTTTTGTCGGGTGGGGTGTGGGGAAGTAGGGATTGGGTGGGAAAACGGGGTTAGTACGGGGGGCGGGGTAGTAGTGTAGCTCCGCCGCTCAGCTCTGATTGGCAGCCTGTAACGTACCTCAGGGATAAGGCCTTACAGAGGGGAGATCTAATCCTGTCATCCCCATTGCTGTCATCACAGTCATTATATTAGCCTCTCTTCCTCTGTTTCTTGCTGTCTTCCTCCCTTCTCCTCTTCTTCTTTTGTTTTTTGATGCTGTATCTTGTCCTCTGTATCTGTCTATGCTGTGCCTTGCTCCTGTATGTGTCAGTAAGCAAAGTGGTTTACTAGCTCAAAATACCTTTGCCAAAGTCGATGGGAAAGTTAAGGTAGAGTTCTTTTGTAGGTTTTATTTATACTATATATTTGCATACAGTACTTTACATGCCAATTACAGTGCAATCTTCATTTATTTATTGTTTAAAGATTAAGAGACAAGTGTAGTTATATACTAATTTTTTTTCCTTGTAGCATGTTTTTTTTTTCTTTTTAAATTTTTTTTTTAAATGGACGTATGTTAGATTGTATGATTAAGGCCAGCATTCCTTATCTCAGTAACCCTTTAAGTATTTCTCTTACAGCTGTTGGGAACCTGTAGCTCATCAGTCCATGCCTTGCAGTTATCATGCCGTTTCAAACATGTAACCAAATGCCTATGTATTGTTTTTTTTTTGTTTTTTTTTGTTTTTTTTGTTTTCTCATCTCCTGTTTCGGCCATGCACAGCTGAGCAGTTCTTTTAATGTTTAGAGAGAGACATGTAGCAAAGCCAGGCCTTAGTTTCAGTTCAAGTCATCTGTATTGGGATAAACGTCGTTGCCTTTGGCTTTTTTTTTTCAGATTAGTGTTATAATGAAGCTTCTGATATGTTTTTACTGTTTTATTGCCAAAGTGCAGGCTTCTCGTGTCCACTAGATGTTGCGTTTCCAGTTATCTAAAGGGTTCTGTGATGTTCTTCTGTAATGACACAGCATTACAATTATTATTATTGTTATTATTCTCTGAAAAGGAAAAAAAAACATTAACTTGATCTGTGATTACGCTTCTTTTCATATTATCTTTTATTATTTTTGTCTTGTAAAGCAAAATGTGCCATTTTGAAAATGTGTAGCCCCTTTCGCAGGAAAGTTTTTAACACAACCTGATTTCACACTGAAAAAAAGGCAAAACAATCATACAATAATTTCAGGCAGATGATAATAATAATATTGTCGATTCCTTGTTAAGGCTAGTGCTGGTATAGCAGTAGTGAGTATTTTTTATCCAGTATTTTGCTAAGAGATGATATACAGAGATATCTATAGAGCTATAGAATGAGATGGTAAATACATTATGACTAACAGAGTTGAAGCACTTTTTTTATGCCGAGCATTAGTCTTGATGAGGTTAATATGAGTGAGAGGAGACATGCAGTCCTTCGTTCTGTTCCAAACACTACTGCCAACGCCGTCTGTTACATTCATTGGCATTATTCTGTCGTTGGCGTCACTGTGACATTGGCATTACTGGAGCACAGTTCTGTGCTTCTCAAATGGCACCCCGCTCTCTGCAGAATACAAACTACAGCAAACAAAGGAAGTACAGTTCATAGGGAGCGAGGTGCCTTTCTCAGACGTGCTCATGGTGTGTCTACCAAGCCTGTTGCATTTTAGTCGACAGGTTATGTGTGAGGTGTCCTGTCCTTATACCCCCCCCCGAAGTTATGTTGCCCACCCTTATTCCCCTTTTCAAGCCTTAATGCCCCAATGGGAGAGCAGGTCAGGCCAAGGTCAGACCAGTCATGTTAGTGTTGAATAGTCTGAGGTTAACTTGGGGTTAACTGAAAGGCTGTATGTTTGTGGGATTAGTACTCCCTTTATGTGCTTTGGTTTTTTTTTGTTTTGTTTTTTTTTTAAATGCTGGTGATTTTATAGACCTCCCCCTAACTACCCACCCTGCAGGTCCTGCACATTTGGTGGGTATGTTACGAATGATAAACTTCTTTTTTTTTTTTGCCCAGCAACCCCACGTCTGTGCCTTCTGATTATGATTTTTTTTTTC
Source organism: Scomber japonicus (assembly GCF_027409825.1). Classification (NCBI taxonomy): domain Eukaryota; kingdom Metazoa; phylum Chordata; class Actinopteri; order Scombriformes; family Scombridae; genus Scomber; species Scomber japonicus. The sequence continues at coordinate 10,814,648 of NC_070593.1, read as the reverse complement.
TTATGTTTTGTACGTTTTACAGCAAGTAGAGATTTTGACTGAGAGATTGGCGATTTGACAAATGAGACTCACAGGTATTTAACTATTTTTTAAGCAAGACAAAAACAAGAAACATATTTTTACCTCACAATTTAAAAACAAACATTCCAATGTTGTCATGGTCTACGAATTGAAAAAAAAAAAAAGAAATTCATGCATTTCTTCTTGTATTGTAAATGTTAGACAATTTCATATGCATTATATAAAAGAAACTGCCATATCAATTTTAATGTATAGATTTTTGCAAATACTACCCTATGTATGTAAGACGTAACTGTATCGGTAGCGTATATATAATATATTTATGCCCAATAAATGTTTTAATTTTTTTCTGACTTTGATTACAAGAGTAAGTTTCATTGATTGTGTCATTACTCGTCAGCATTTCCATGAACTGTATGCATACACTGTTCTACACTAAGTTCACAACATGTGTATGTATGGTATAAACCCAGTTGTTATGGATCAGTTTTCTACAGATCATCACATTGGACACTGTCATCTGATAGCTTAATGGATAGATACTGTACTGATATTGGTAGAGCAAAATAGCAGCCTAGCCACTGACCGTGTCAAGCTGCCATGCGTGAGTTTGTGCGAGACTATAAAAACAGTTTCTTGACATTTACTGTTGAGAAGCATTATTGATTTTTATCTTCAAGAAATAAAGAGGGAATAATGATTCTCACCTCATCAGAGCCACCTTTGTGTAGTGTTGTAAACAAAGTGAGTAATTATCAGTGGTTGTAATATTGATTAATAATGTGATATAGAGCTCAAAACAGTGATTCTTCAGGGTGACATTTTAAATGGTGCAGAGACTTATGTATGAATGTATCAGTTAATTTAGAACATATCAATTTTTCCAGTTTATATTGAAATATATGTAGTCCATTGTCTCAATACTACGAAATTCTAGCATAGCCCAAATTCTGTGAAAATTTAGAGTCTACTGCCTTGTTCTGCATACTCTGCAAGTATGTTTTGGGCTATTATCTTGCTGCAGGATGAGCTCTGAGATCTGCCCCTGACCCATTAGATGTAGAGCACAGGGCATTGCATGGTTCTTATGCTGTGGTAGCCCTTTTAGTTCAGGGTGTCAGGTACTCTGTGCAAGCTGCCCACTCTGGTTCTAGACAATCATGTTTCTTCATCCTTGCTTTTATGCAGAATGTTGGCACCTGTTGGCATTGCTTGCATCAACTTTCAAGATTTCATTTACTTAAATTGCTGCAGAAAAGTTATTAACCCATTTCTTGGTTAAAAAAAAAAGAAGAAAAAAGGCGATTTTTGTAACTTTGAAGTTTACATTACTTTTCAATTTTTGGTAACCTAAACTTTTTATTTGTACCTCAGGCAGGCTGCTGCTTAGTTTTGTAGCATTTAGGGTTATTTGCTGGACTTCGAACTGCTTAAATTTCAATCAAAACTGAAAAAAAAATACTGTGTTAAACTTTTCACCAGTCGTCATAATAACTAAAGAGACAAGAAAGTACATTTACCACATTAAAATCCTTAACATGACATCTACTCCTTTTCCCTCATTAAAATTCCAGAGTCTATAAATATGCAAAATTTCAGTGTCAAAAGCAATTTAATTGTTGGACACGAGATGTTTCCTACTCCACTGAACAGTCTGTTCTCAGTGTATGTGCATTGGAGGCGTCGAGTTTTCACATCACACTTTTGTAAGTTGCATACCTGACTTTTATTGGCTTCCAAACTATTTGTGATGTCACAAATCATGCTTGTAAGCCCACTTCTTAAAATCTGATTTTCATTGAGCAGAAAGAAACTTTTCTTCTTCAGCAAATCAATGAGAAACAGCCTTCTAGTGTCAGACTCTGCAAGTACATCATTGTGCAAAGTTAAGCTCAAACATTGAACTGTAGGTGTAAAAAGAAAATCACATTTGTGGCTGGAGGGGGACTCAGTGTTTTGTCAAAAGGTTTTAAGAATCTAGGGGTAAAACATGTGTCTATTTAAGCTGGGCTATTAGTGTTAAAGTGTATCCACTATGTATCCAGTGTGGCAGCTGTAGATATACTCACAAGTGGCCTCGATAGTGTTTAGCCAGGTACCTGATGGGAGTAAATCACACACGCTATTATCCCCTGCTGTCCCTGAGGGCAACCAGTGAAAAATTGCTTCACTGTACGCTCATTTCCTTTCAATCTGCAGCGACCAGAGGACCCCAGGGGAATATTAGTCTCTTGACCTTTTGTGTTATCCTTGGTTGTTTTGTGGTGCATACATACAGCAGGTGTGTTAGAGGTGGAAAGAAACTAAGTGATGAAAGAGGTGAGAGCAAAACAACATCCTTCCACTGTCTCGTCCTTATCTTTTTTTTTAATTAAACTTTAGTTCAGGAGTAATATAACAAACCCCTGTTGTTGAGGAAATGTACTTTAGGCAGTGGCTACTCAATAACTTGCTGTTCCAGATAGGGTGTTCAATGAATAAAGCTGAAAGATAAAACACTCAGACAGCATTGAGTGGTTTTGTCACTGTGTGAATCACTGGACAAAAAAAATTTGAATGTTGTATGATGATTGGGTGTCAGATGCACCAATTCTGGCATCTTTCAGCTGACTTCACATAACTTTCATTAACAGAATTGCAGTGTACACAATGTAAGCAGCAGTGAATTGGAAAAAGAAGAAATGCAGTGTAAGTGCAATAGTGCTCAAGTCTGCAAGTTAATAGCTCAATATTGTGCAGAACACCGCACACACAGCACGCCAAACTTGGAACTTGGACCCTGATCTACTCGGTTGTTTTAATCATACTAGAGGCAGCTGTAGGGATGACTATGATATATATACATATGACTACCTCGCCCCTGTATTAGGAACACCTGTGCAATCTTTTGCACTCCAGTACAACAGCTCTGCCATACATTCTAATTTTATGATGCTTTTTCAGTTTTTGTTGACACCATTACGACCTCAATAATATACATAAAATAGAATTATCACCTTTCTGACAATGTCAACAAAAACTTTAAAACAAAATGTTGTGTTAGATTGCATTAGAGGTTGACATTTGTGCTTTTGAAATGTCCCTCTTTCCATGAAATTTGGTACAGACATTCAGCTTCCCCTCAGGACGAATTGTTATAACTTCTGTGATTTTTCACATACTGTAGGTGAAATATTTGATTTATGACTAAATACCTTAAAAACTACTGACATTCCCATCAGCCTCAGCTGTAGCTACTTACTGTATGTTAGTACTAATGGGCATGCTAACATGCTAAACAAATAAGATGAACATGGTAAACATACCTGCTAAACATTGTGTGTTTGAATACTCACATTAATATTAAGCTTAAAGCATCACTGTTCACAAAGCTGTGTCTAAATACAGCCCTGAACTGCACCTAGTAGAGCTCTTTGGGGATTTACTGCCACCACTGAGACAGCAGGACTGAGACCCCTGTGGTACATTTTCAACACTTTTCTGAATTCATGCATCAAATAAAGCTCTAAGCTGCTGTCTATGATTTCTCACCACACAGCCAGAACAAGTTAGCCTCAGCTTGTCCTTAACTGACACCAGCTGGTAAATGAAGGCATGAGGCATATAATGTTACAGATGAATATAGATGTAAATTCCTGTTCTACCCCACCCTGCTCCGCTTTGTCTGATGATAATTCACTGTTTTCACAGCCCACATCTAAATAAACTCTCATGATGTCTGACTCATTGATTACACCTCTCTCTTCTTTCACCCTTTGTCTATTTTCATTGCACGTTTTTGTTAATAGGGACCTCTCTCCTCATCCCTGCAGTTCGTTCACACCTCTTCTCATCTAACAGTATCATCCACCCACTACCTTCTATGAGATACCAACCCAGGTTTTACTTCATTAATTTACTTTGTCTCCTTCATGTCTTGTGGATTTTTTATCACCTCTTCAATATTCTTAGCAGGGTGGGGTCACATTAGCACATTATACACCACTGCTGAACATTTTGTAATCAGAGGATTTTGCAGGCGTTCTATCAGATGAGGTGTTTTGATTAGTTAATCGTGTTGACCTTGGCGACTGAGGGGTCCTTTGAGTCATATGTGTCATGTAAGAGCAGAGCGTGTTAGCTTTGAAGCTGTCCAAGGTGACAGAGCGGTGCTGTGCCTTGTGGTCATAAAAATATGACACCAGCTGAGATGACAGAGAACACACTGCTGTGTTTCTGTGCTTAAGATTACAATCTACTGACTGGTGTTACACCCTGCTGAGACAGAACATGATATAACAAGGTAAAACAGGGTCATATGAGAGAAAATGACAGGCCGTATCAAGGTGTGGTTATTTATCTCTCAGTCCACCAAGTCCGCAGTGTACTTGATGATGTTTGACGGGGGTGAGTGAAATGGGAGTGTCTGATTACAATTTGCATCTCATACCTGCCTGACACAAACAGCTGCCTGGCTGTCAAGTGTGTGCCATCTTGCAAGAATACAATTACTGTTCACAAAAAGGAATGAAAAGAGGGGCTTAAGTTTTTCCTGTTTTTGTTTTGTTTTACTTTTACAAGACTTTATCATTAACAGATACATTATCCAACAGAAGATATTCACAGACAAAACAACCACAAAAAAAGTAATTCATTTTTACTATTTTAATCAGTATATATCCTTTGGATTAATAAATAGTATGCCATGACATCAGTATGTGCAGTGAGGAACATTCATTAACAGAGATACATTCTTCAGAGCCTGGAGGCTATGTTTTGAAATCCAGTGCAGATTAGTGGAGGCTGCTACGGTGATAAGGACTGCTGAAACCATCTGAGTATAAAGCATTCAGTGTGTAGCATTACAAAGCATCTATTTACAGTTATAGCAAGCATAACATCAATTGCAGACAGCTTGCTGATCCTCTTTTTGTCCAAAATGCTGCATAATGCACTTTACAAAACTCAATATTTTTTCCACCAGTTGTATTATCTTATAGATATCTAAAGGAAAGACAACTTTAAAAAAAACTTTTGTCGAACATTGTTGTGATATTTTGACAAGGGTGTCACCTTTGGCACATTTAAAACATTTCTATTTTATTGAACACATCATCATACTATAGTCACTTGTGAAAAATATTTGCAAATGTGTACCCATGCAGTCAATTGAAAAAGCAAACATTTAGGAAATCAATAAACTCGATAAGTAAAACATACATTATATCATTTACATTGTGACCCTAACCCTAACCCTAACCACTTTTGGGAGTGGGGAGCAATGTGCGCCAAAGGAGACCATGATTCCACATGGCAGCTAATTGTTCAGGTTGACTGCTGAGGATGTGTGAAAGATGAAAAGTTAGCTTTCCAAATGTTTTTTTTTTTATTATTTACCAGAATCTTGTCAAATCTGGCAAATTACTAAATGACAAAAGACAAATTTGTGTGATTTTTAAGTGTGATTGGATCCACAGACAGGCACATTTCCCCATACAGTTGTTGAAAAGGCCCTGTATGTTGTTTCAAGGTAACTGGCCCCTGAGGTGGCTGAAACATGCCATGATGAAAATGAACAATGCTGATCTCAGAAAGCCAAGGCATTTATGACAATTGAAATGAGTTTTACTGCAACACCAATCAGCCTTCTTTTTCTTGTGCACCAAATTGATGCTGCTTGAATGCACTGTATGGTTTAAATGAGCACTGAAAACAGAAAAAGGTTGGATGTTTTTTTCCAGATGATTTCTTTTCACCTAGTGCTTGAATAATTTACACAATTTAACCAGAACATAATCTAACAACAAATCCTAAAGGCATCATGATATACATAATATCTCAGAAGTGTTTGCATTCTGTAAAATATCCATAGAAATCAAATTGCTTTGTGGCTCCCATGTCCCCAAAAAACCTTGATTATTTGGCTACACAGTGAAGACGTGTAATCTCCCATCCCTCTCCTTCTATGATGTAAAGGACTATACTGCTCTATTTCCTCATTCCATTTCTGCCACAATAGGAATATAAATTAGTTTCATTTCAGGGACTTTCCACCAACTCAAATGGCCCTTTTTAGCAGCATCAATACAGCATGGACATGAATTTCCAAGGTACAGGGCTTTCAGCGTGAGAGAAAAAAATGTGTAGTAACAGTATTTTTACATTTTCACACTCTCCAAATAAAAATCATAAATCACGCCCAAAAGCATGTCACTTAGAACAAAATAATAATACACACATGCAAATACCCCCCCAACCCACACATACACCCACACACCCACTCACACCCCCCCCCACCCCCCCCCACCCCACACACACACATACACACATACACACACACTGCACCTCTTCCCCTTCTCTAAAGGAGTACAGACCAGTGCCACAAGTTCTACAGTGCTTTCTTTGTCATCCAGAATATGAGTACAATATAAGGCAATTGTAGCTGTCAATAATAGTAATATGTAGCCTGTGTGTGCGTGCATGAGGGTTGTATGTTGTTCACATTTGAATCAATGAAAGCACTTCTGGCCAATCTATATTTTGCACTCAACCAGATGTGCTTTTCAATGCGGAGTGTGGTGTATGAATAGTTGGTGAAATGTGCTGAAATAATCCCACAAAAAACTGAAAGGCTCTTTTGATGCATGTTGAAAAACTGATTAGGAGCTTGCAGCTTTTTTCATCTTCTGGTCCCAGTCAAGTGAAGACAAATGCTGAGCTCACATATACTACAAAGCAAATGTTTTCATCAGCCTGATTTGAAATAATGGCGTTTAGGTCAGCTTGTGTCTCAACTTGTGCCTAATACTTAAATAGTCATATCCAGACACTTTTACAGTCAAAGTTAAAAGCTGACTGTGGATTCGGTCCAGCCGTTGGAGCAGTCTCCTTTCACTGTGCTTGCAGTGCGGCTCCGTGGCAGATGGTTGTCTGTCAGGCCGAAGAGGCGAGCTGCTGCGCCGCGATATTTCCAGGACATGGTGTTATAGAGGATGGGGTTGATGGCGGCACTCAGGTAGAAAAGAACTACGGACACCAAGTTGCAGTACTCTGACAACAAGGACAGCAGCGGAGACGGAGCATCTAGAGAACGGAACTGCACGAAGCGACAAACGTTGAACGGCAACCAGCACAGGACGAAGGCCAACACCACTACCACTGGAGGGAGAGAAGAAGGAAGAAAGTTTAGGAGAAAATTAAAAGGGGGTAAAACCTTGAAATTCATTTATTCATAGGTTGATGTCCACAGTTTAATGTGTTGAGTTAGTTAGTGAGTCACCTAGTGCACTGTGCGTAATTTGCACCTTTTCCAAACTTACCCAGCATCTTTATGGTCTGTCTGTTGCTCTTGTCCCGGTGAGCCACACGGGAGCTGACGTTTGTCTCCCTATGTCTCTGCCAAAGACGGCGGCCTATGAGACTGTAGAGCACTGTGAGACAGAACACCGGCATGAAGAAGAAAACAGAGCTCAGCCACACCATGGCTCCCATCAGACCTGACTCCACGGCGTAATGCCTCATCTTACACTCCCGGGTGTCCCCGGCCTCCAGAAAGTAGTCAGTCTCATTCATTTCTGAACTGAAATTTGACGGTCCCATGCCGTCTCGCTCCACTCCAACCATTACAAAGATAGGTCCAGCGCTCAGTAGGGACACTGTCCATAATAGAAGAATGAGGGCGCGCACCCGCCTCTTGGTAACGAGGGCCTTGGCGCGCAGCGGAAAGCAGATTGCCAAGTAGCGCTCCACTGACAGTGCAGTGATGCTCAGGATGGTGGAGTAGGTGCATGACTCGGACACAAACTGAAAGAGCTTACAGAGGGCGTCCCCAAAGCGCCAAGGTCTGTACCTCCACATGCGGTAGAGGTCCAGGGGCATACAGAGAAAGATGAGAAGGTCAGATACCGCCATGCTACACAGGTATAGGTTGGTGGTGGTGCGCATGTCCCGGTACTTACTGACCACCAAAATGGTCATGACGTTCCCGACCACCCCGACCAGAAACAGCAGCGTACAGGCGATAGTGGTGGCCGTGAGGAGAGGGATTGAATAGTAATTTAGAGGAGGGAGGTCAACGTCACTGTTCCTTGTGGCGTTGTGGGTCTCCTCCCAGCTGCAGTTATGGGAGAGGCACTCCGAGAGATTGGGCCAAGAGGGCATGCTGTCGCCGCGCGGTTATTCACGGGGCCGTGCCTGACTGTTAAAGGCACCCCGAGTCAGGGACTTCTTAAGCCCCTTGGAGCTGCCCTCTCCTCCCATCATCACCGTTTGAGTAGCGGAGGTTATGTTACAGGTTGGCAGCCGTGCGTAAAACCAAGATCCTTGCGCGCGTTAGCAACCAATCTGAACCCCAGTTTTCAGTGAAGATGAAGAAGTCGAAGTCACATTCTTGTCTGAGAAAAAAACAAACATCTATATTTCTCCAGTGAACAGATAATTGTCTTCAGACTCTGATACCATCACAAGGAAATTTTAGGGTCGATCCGGATTCCCTACTTCATTTGGAAAACGCATGCTGAAATGGTCCATCAATGCTTGGTACTACTGGTTCATAAGAACAGTAGGTGTGTCAGTTACAAAAAAAATTACATGTTTAACAACTTAAAGGCAGTGCATCTCCTGCATTCTCATTTCCTGGGACCCCGCAGCTGCAGAGTACTTTGAGGAAAAAATAAAACATGAGGAGTCTTCATGCGCAAAGTCCTAAAGTTCCCATCTCCAGCAGGGCGTCCTTACATTTGCTCGTCAGACAAAAACAAAATAGTGGAACAGGAGACGAATTGCTCCAGACAGAATGTGACGGTGAGTCAGAGGCAAGGTCGTAGTGATGCGGCAGAAGCAGTGAACATCTGTCCTCTGGGAACAGCCGGGTCTTAAACTCAGCCAAACACAAACGGATAAACAACAACCAACGTGAAAACAAATACTCTATAACGGAACGGAGACACTTTTATAAAAGTCACAAGCACCAAGTAGGAACGACGCATTGTCAACATAATCATGGAAATAGGAGTTCATCAAATTTAGGAAAAATAAAGTCGTTGAGAATACAAAGAAATTCGCCCAGGCTGTCCAAATATGCTCCTTTAGTTGTGGTGCATATCCAGTTGTGTGGATCCAGACTCCCAGTGCGCAAAACAACATATACAGGTGAAGTGATGCTTATGTAGGGAGGGTGATATACGGGGGTCTACAGTGAGTCCAATGCTGCAACGCCACCTACAGGTGCTCTTAAGACAGTGACGACTGCCCTTTATGCTCACCAATTTTAGAAAAAGAAAGATACTTCTGTTTACCACTTTTCTTTCAGAGAGCACAAATGACCTTACATAAATTCATTGAAATGGCCAAGAATCTGCTGAAGTTTCCTTGACTCAGAATTCCTTCTTAATCTAAACATGTGACTTTACAGCATATGTTTTGAGTAAGTACCTGCAGATGCTTCAAGGGGGTAAGTGAAAAAGATAAGAGACTCCATAGGAATCAGTTTAGTCATGAGTCTGGCTATTGCACCTTAAAACATTTTTGTAGAGCTATTTGGTGCTAAGTTCAGTACAATAAATGGACAGTGTATAGTTTTTGCCTGGTGCTATGTCAAATCTATTATATTTATATATCAGAACCATCTGCTCTGGTGGAATTGTATAATCCCACGGCCGTGAAGCAACAAACAATCTGTCTGAGGCACAATTCACCCTGTGCATAGAGGCTCATGACGTGTCACTTTGAAATATCCACTGCTGCTGTTGTAGAGAAAGGTATGAAGAAGACCATCTGACCCAGGTTTAGATATATACAGTACAGTATGCATACACATACAGCAAACTCTCACTCACTATCACTATCACCACATTGTTGTCATCCCGCTGTCTTTACAAACTCACCTCTAAAAGAATTATGCCACATAATAAGACTGACAAACAGCAGCTTATTTTTTCCTTTCTGCTGCTTACTGGAGGCATCACTAGTTCACAAAATGGAAAACTATTTCATTTATAAGAGTAAATCCCATCGCAATCAAATGTTGCAATATATTTCCATTTTTACTGCTCTAATATGATCCACATGCTTTAAATATTGTTATCTTTGCCCTTTGTGCTGTTTTTACCAGGAGGGACTGGTTTGTTTATGACCACTGAATCATGTGTGTGTGTGTATGTATGTGTGTGTGTGTGTGTGTAGGTGTGTGTGTAGGTGTGTGTGTGAGAGAGAGAGAGAGAGTGAGAGAGAGAGAGAGAGAGAGAGAGAGAGAGAGAGAGAGAGAGAGAGAGAGAGAGAGAAAAATAGGGAATCCGATCAAGATAGAGATCAGTGGAAAGTACAGGAGCAGAACACCTGTCAAGACAGTTGTGTCTTTCAAAGTCTGTGTGAGATCTTTTCATCAAATCTGGTATGTAGCTGACTGTGTCCAGACCGTATGTATGTGTGTTTGTGTAAGTGAGTGTCTATTTGTCTATTTACCTTAAGTTAAAAAACTTCTGATCTGATTAAATTTCAGATCAGAAACCATTAATTGGCTGAGCTCACAAATATGTTAATGATTTCCAAACAACAAGCTGAAATCACTACTATTCACACGAACAAAACGTCCTAATTGGGCAGTTTGTGAAACAAAAAGAGGTAATAACAGCAATGACACTCAGTATCTTCACTGAAATGTCACATCTGTATTTTAGTCTTATGAGAAATTTCTCTGTTTGGTCTTTTTAGGGCTGTGAATTGTTGTGTTTCATATATGTAACACAGATCACATCAAGTTTTCTGCTGTTCACCTCTCTGTTTGAACTTTGTATTTTCTATTGCTGTGTATTTTGTACATGCAATACTCCTTTCTTGTTTTAGTCCTATATTTCTCTATGGTTCATGAACACTACAGGATGTAAACGTGGCAAAGCTGGGTGTGTGCCATTTTGACCGGGTGTAGCTTCAAGGGAATGGTTGATTACAGGTTAAAGTCCCTGTCATAAGACTATATACATAGATTAGACTGTTGAGAGTCAGCAAGCAGCACAGTACATCTCTGTATCCACAAGATGGAGGAAGAGACCCTTTTAATGTGGAAGCTTGTGAGGCTACCAGATGAATGAATGGTTTTTGCTTCAGATTTGCTATGTGGAACCATTTCATTAGATGAGAGTCCATTCAGTAGGGTCACATGCACAAGCTCAGGCTCAAAATCTAGTTGTCATTGTTTAATTTCTTATATTTTCTGTTTCATAAGTATATATGCATTTTTTGTTGTTTTATTAGTGCAAAATAGCTAAATAAAAAACAAACAAAAAAGGCAGATAGTCTTACATATTCATTAAAGCATAGGTGTAAAGGGACAGACACACACACCCTGACAGACAGATACAAACACATAAACACACAACCACAGAGAATGTGGGCTAAACAAATGCAAAACTGAGAGAGAAAGTGACTTAGTGTGAAATGATGAGATAATGGGCAGGATCACTGACAGTGTTTTCTCCCCAGAGGACTCCTCCTACTTCACCAAAGGGCCTGCACTTTTTTTTAATCCAATAAAAACTGCTTGTGGGATGACCCTCCTTCTGTGATTGGTCTAGAGTTTTAGAGACCCCTCCCTGCCTGAGGAGTTGGAGAGAGTTCACTGTGAGTTTTGCTCAGCCACACTAACTGACTCACATTACAAGGAAAGCAGAGCTGGGCGTCTGCAGCCACTGTAGCCTACACGTCTTTGTCTTCTTAGGTGAAGAGTGTGTGTCTTAGCAAAACCATCCATTGATTGAAGCTGAGTGGATTGATCATTTAGCCAACATGTGGACTGCATGTCCACAAAAAGAGCAGGTTGGTAATGTCTCCCTCTCTCTCACTGTTTGAGTCTGTGTCTGCTCTGGTCTATTTGTGTCCATGGGCTGGGGGGGGGTATATGTCTCTTTGACACTCCTCGGTTTGAGTTTTCAGTGGGATCATATAGGGGAATGTATAATATGTTTGGTGCCATTTCATGTCTGCATTATATGGAGACAAAGCTGCAGAGCAAATATGTACTTAACATGACAAGGTGTTGCTGAGTCTATTTAACCTTGTGTCCTGTTATGGAGGAAAGATGTGTGTGATAATCCTTGACTGAGTGGTAGTGAAGACAGTTGTGTTGGCTCTTAAGTTAAGAGTATTTACTTTTATTAATTGCAACAAGTGTTGTTCTACTTGTTGTTTTAGACTCTACAGGTTTGTGTGTTTGCTTGCTGCCCATTTTCTCACACCCTGTTGTGAGAGTTGGTTGCTACAGCTGGAATGTCATGGAGAGACTGGAGATATTTAGCTTCTCTTTCCCTGCTGCTCGTCCTAACCCCTCCTCCTCTTCTGTTGTCTCAACAACTGGTACACTTGATACCGACCTTTGATATTCAGTACTCTTCCTTTTGCACAGGCAGTAGACTTTAATAAGATGTGTAGTGGTGCCAACACAAACATAAACTTTATTGTTATTCCTACCTCAGGCTCTATGTACGTGCATGTGTGTTTCGGTGTATTGACCCTTTCCATGTGGTGCTATCTTACTCAATTTGGGATCAATCATTAATCAGGACAGTGGGAGACTATTTCGAGACCACAACTGACATAATGTTATGTAATGAGAATTTGACTTTATTGCAGTGTTCTTCGTCTTCTTAAGAGGGATTTGAAATGTTTCTAGCTTTGAAGACAGATTTAATAAATGTATTCCAGATGTGGACTACAGTCTCATACTCCTGCTGTATACTAGCCTGCTTTGAGCTTTCAACCACAGCCTAAAAAATAATAATCTGCAGGTAGTTGAAACGTTATGTTTGGGATTGTACAGCAGACAGTGTTCGTGCAGCTTTTTTCTGCTTCACAAGACTCACAGGAAAATACTGGGTGGAAGTCCAGAATTTTCCTGTATGATAACACCACTGATAAGAGGTTTAAATCTAAAAGTTACGCAGCAGACTTTTCTTCATTACTTTTTTGCTTCTGTGGAGAGAACAAATGAAAAGGTTCAAGGTTGCAAAAATGATTTATTAAAATACTATAAAATATCTCTTTGGCACTGAACATTCATCATTAGTACCTTCTTTGTGTGTGTTTTTTAATCAGTTTAGCTATTTTTTGGTTTGTATATACCTGCTTCATGTCCTGCCTCTGTGGTTTCTCAAGTATTGGGGATCAGGATTATTTTCTTACAAACTTTTCACTTTGGGTCACCACATTCTTTCACTCAGTAGTTTTTTCCAGACACCATTGTAAATGAGGATTCCTCCTCAATGGTCTTTCGGGGTAAAATAAAGGTTAATAATAATAGTCATGCAAATATTTTGATTAGATTTTTACAGATTTTGATGGTATCTGTCTAAGAGATTTCTACCTTTATCCCTGAAAGTATTTGCCCAAAGCAATGAAATGCCATTTTTAAAGAATTTAGCAGCATCTTTTTTCAGAAACAATTTGCCCATTACTCAGGATTGTCCACAAATCCACAATTTCCTTACAAATAATTTCTTCTGTAGAAAGAATTTCCTTTAAAATCTGTTCACAATAAGTTCTGTTGATTAACCGGGACATCTGGAAACACACACAACTTTGTTTATAGGTTGTGAGCACCACTGGCACTTTTCCATTGAACTCAATGTACTAGGTGGTAAAAATCTCAGAGGCAAGTATTTGAACACCTGGGCAGATAACCCTTAAACTATCTCCTTAACACCACCGGAGCTGGTAATTCGGACAAGCTGACCATTTTAAAGTGAGGAGCACAAACACTTTCTATACTTTCTGCTCTGCTACTTTAATCATGGTGAGTCACTTTAGTGGTCTGGACACAAGTTACAGTTTGGTTGTTTCCAGGCTCAAACTTGGCTGGCTTGGTTGGGCTGAGTCGGGCTTGGTTGGAGAAGAGTGAGAGAGAGAGAGAGCAGTACAATGATGCCTTGTGTTTGTGCCCGCAGAACACCACTCTGGTGATGATGACGATTGCTCTCTCTTTTTTTCTGGGATCTACTGTACTGTATGTCGTGCTTTCTCTGTCTTTCTGACAATCCCTATCTCCGTATCCATGGTGTGAAGGATTAGATAATATGCAGTTTTAGTGTGGGCAGAGAAATAGAGGTGTCACAGACCTCTTGTTGCTTCTCTCTCCCTTCCTCCCTCCATCTTCTCTCCCTCTCTCTATTTGTACCATCTGTGCCATGAGGAGCTTGGCACCACACGATCTGTAAATGCCAAGCTATGTTTCTATGGGATCTTGTATGTATGTGTTTATGTGTGTTAATGTCTGTGTGTGTCTCTCTGTGTGTGTGTAAATGTGTGATTGTACTCAAAGAGGGTGTTTGTTTATGTACTGGAAGTATGGTATCTTTAGAGACATTTAGATCATTCACTGTGCTTTGTAAATATCAAGTTTGTTATCACATATCCAGGAATAGATGATACATTTCACAAGTTATCTATTTTTCCTAACACTCGATGGGTAATCAGTGACAGCACCTCAGCTGATGTTGACATAGATATTCAGTCCGCCTCCAGTGTTCTTTCTAATAATTTAACACTTTTCAAATGAGTATTGCAAGCAAACCTGGTGTAGAGGGATAGAAGTGAACATCAGCTGACATTTAAAGTAGGCAATTTAATACAGTCAGAAACTGATACATATAATTATCTGTGGACTTTTGGTTAAAACTTGGTGGGAGAGAAGAGAGGAGTAACTTTCTCTCAGTACACAAATGCTGATGTGGTGATGAAGAGTGATTTGGTAGAACTTAAAATAAGTGGTGATACTGATAGTGATACTTAATCACTGATGATGATCATTGTGTTTCACTCATTTCTAATCGTCAGTGCATTCCACATCTTTGTTATGTAATGTTGTAATTTACAATGTATCTAATACACTGATTTTCTTCTGATTTGTTCATTTACTTTGCTCATCCTGTTTTATCTCCTTCTTCTTGAGCCATTGCTTTTCCAGAGGGAAAGGTCAAGCATAAACATGCACTAAAATAATCAAACTGATGCTCAGAGCAGTGACCCACCACTTTGTAAATTCATGGGACCAAAACACTTTAAATTTGTGTCACAAAGAGGTCAATGACATTTTGTTCATTTTTAATTACAGCTGACTCACTCACTGAACGAGAGAACCTTTGTAGAATGATAAAATGATAGATATCAGTCCACAATACCTGCAACCCCATGGCATATCTGCTCCTTGTGTGATTATTAAATGTCTGTTTGAATTGGTATACTCTGTGTTTATGATGCTAAAACATCCACTAAATTCAAACAAATGTGAGCTGTATAACCACTAGCTGTCTGTTGGGTTTTCAGATAGTGTATTAAAACATGTTGAACATATTGTAAGAGGGGGACATTCTGCATTACTAGATGTTAAGCAGTAGAGAGTGGTGTGAAAGCTTGGTGTGAAAAAGGAAATGACGTGCATAGTCTAGTGTATAGTGTTACGTACATCTCTACACCACCAGCATGCCTAAAAGCAGCAGAGGAAGGTTATTTTATTCAGCACATTTTAAATGTAAATAGAAAATTGCCGCCATTTCCCTGTTCAGAGCTTCCAGAGTTTGGTCTCATGCAGTGAGTGTAACTGAAGTCCCAACAGTAGCAGGAGCATGGCCATTTTTCACATTGAAGGAGAACCTTGTTTTCAGACTAGACTAGACTACTCATGCTTCATTAGCATGCTGATTTTGTCTAAGAGATCATTTATGTACAGACCACAAAGAAGATCTGGTCATCACTACAAGCAATCTAAAGAAGAGGCACTCAAAGCAAATGAGATGCTACGAACCCAAATTCACCCATCTATCTAGGCCTTAATAAACAGTGGTTTCATATTTAGTTATACAAGGGATACAAGAGTACAGTAAAGATAAAGGGTAGAATTTCAATTTCAGTTCCTTCCCACGGAGATCACAAAAACTTGGCAGTGAATCAAATTTTTTAGGTCTGTGTCACACAAAACTATTGGCTGCTCTTTAATAATGGATAACTAAGGTAAGAAACTGATACAGGACAAATATCTTTGTATTGTTTGCCAGTAGATAGCAGGGTGACCTTGTCTTCCTTCTCATTGTGTCTTTCTCGGTCTTTGCACTGTTGGAGAAACAAGGTTACAAGGAAGAAACTGCTGCATAACACAGAAAAACAAGTGTGTCTCTTCTTTTCTTATTCCCTCAGACACAATACAGCATGAGGGTCTACTAAAAAGGCTTTTTCTTCTTTTAAAAAAGTTGAACACATATTGACTAAATGTTAATAAATCATTTTCTAATGCTTCATAAAGAAGTTGTAAACTTTTTGTTTGATCAATGCTTGGTTTTCCAGGTTGGTCAACCATTAACTTCCTAATAAGAAATGATAATCAGATGATGTGGTTGTTATAAAAATAGGATTCTCAATTTCTTATGAGCCACGAACAAAACTAAGCACGTCATTTGTAATTATGAATATTAATTGGACAAATAAAGTCTTTAAATGTAATTCTTAATAGGTTGTTAATTTGTGTCTTGCTGGAGGACGATAAACACCACACACACTTTGCAACTCAAAATTATTTTTCATTAGTAGCTATAAATATTAGTAAATTATTATTAAACTTTACCTTATAAGTCCTTTTTATAACTTGTGCTTCATTAAAAAGTGGCACCAAACCTTCTCTGTTCATCAGTAGCATACAGCACAGAGTTAAATGAGACAATTCCACTAATGGTTTTGGCTATATGAGAAATCATGAGTTTTAGTCCCTGGATGATGTATTGTTAATGGCTCTATAGTGCAGGGTGAGAGACAAAATTTCCCATGTGTCAAATATTAAAAACCCTGATGAGTACACATGCACTTTACTTTTCTAATGGCCAATTTTTCTCTCTTTGCCACACTCCATACTGAAACTCCTAAACTGCAATTTTTCTCCCACTCAACAGTCTTTCATGTCTTCATCTATGATTTAACAGTGTGTCAATTCCAACTAATTGACATTTAAGAGGGATGCAAGCACATGAAGGGAGAGGCGGATGCTCTTAGCTGTTTCTGAGTATATTTATATTTATGCTGCTTGCTGGCTGTTAAAACTATCTCCATGGCAACAGGACAGGAAGCAGGAAGTAGGCAGTGTACAATAGGAATGGAATAGAGAGATAACCCCTGCAGCTTCATCATATTCTCATCCTCTTTCTGCTCTATCGTCAGGTTGCATGGATAGAGGTACCATGACCACAGCTCTGTGTGTGTGTGTGTGTGCGTGTGTGTGTGTGTGTGTGTGTGTGTGTGTGTGCGCACATATATGTTTGACATCTGAATCTACACATGCACACATTCAAACCACATTCCAGGTCCTTCTGCGGTCAAGCCTGTGGGTGGTCATGGGTATTCTTAGACAGGGGAAATAACTGTACTGTCATAAATGTTTCTTCTGGAGCTTCTGCACGAACTCCATGCACACTTGGAAAAGTTCTTAGTTAATCGGTGGGCCTTGTTGAATTTAATGACATTGATGCATCCTATATGTCAACAAAGACTAAAATTCTGTTAAAAAACACAAAAAGGTTATCTTATTGTTCTACATTTTGTTGCTTTCCTTTTGCTGTAGGACTTAATGTTGGAGGTATATGGTATGAAACAACACAGCTGCAGAACTACGTGACCTTTTTTTAATGTTGAAGACTAAAAACAATTAAAAATGCATTACCAGCAAATAGATTTTGATGGCTTTATGTGAATTGCACATCAAAACAGTTACTTGTTTGATCATCTCGAAAGGTCAGTGGGAAATTATGCACACTATCCATACACATGGACTAAATTAGATGTCAAACCAATGTCTTTTCCCACACTGCTGTCCTTCTGTGCAAAATGTGGATATACACAAAATGTTCTTTGGTGAATTTGAACTTATTGATTTAAAAAAGGTCTTAAAGAATGTCTTGGAATCAGTCATGTACGATACCGTTGTTTCAGTTTCCACAAAACAAGTAAAATGGTGGAAGGTAAACACTATTGGAACATTGGAAAGAAAGGAGTTTAAATGATTTGGTACTCAAATGACTGATGCCAATAATCAATCAAACATTAAGAATGTTTAAACACATTACAAAAGTGTTCTTGTTTCAGACAAAAAAAATAAACACAGAAAGAAAAAAAAGACTGGATGAATGAAAAGACTCAATGGCCTAGAAAACTGGAAATAGGCAGACATGGAGTCACTGTAGGCAACTAGCGACTGCTGGTGACTCTTCTGACTGTGTGAGCATGTTGGATCTTGTTCAGTAGTGACAATGTTGACTGTCAAGCTGCTATCTGATGGTGTTGTTTTTACTTGTCAGGGACATTTTTAGCTCCAAACACAATAATTTGCACTTTGCAATAAAATAATTGCAGTTTACCAGTTTTTTTTTTTCAGATTACAGTTTATAGTCAAATTAGTGTTAAATTTAGGCATTACCGGCAGCTGGTCCAAGGAAAAAGTAAACCTATGTGAATCTCAGGTGTGGTTTCTTTTGCCTTTAGTGACTTTAAAGAAACAATTGACTTCATTCTTTTTCATTGTGTGAATATACAGTATAGCTATGTGTGTGTTTGTGTGTTGATCCTGTCCAAACCTGCCTCAGTGGGAACAGCATAGACATCTGATGCATCACCAGAAACATCATCCTTTGGTGTTACTCCCTCCTGTTGAACTTAAGCCAAGAATAAGAAACTACTTATCTTTCTCTGTATGTAGGTGACAATGAGGTTTAACTTGCTACATCAATATATGTCATAATAACCACAGTTAATCTTCCTCCTTCAAGTAATTGTAGCTGTTGTCTCTGACACTGTACACCACATTTCCTGTCAACCCCAGCTGTATGTGTCTCCACCAAACAATGGGTGTTTATTAATTTAACAGCTGCTTTGCCTTTTATCAGTTGCTTTATGTGTTTAATGATGTTCTGCTTTTTATATTTATGTGAAAAGTTTGGACCACTGTGAGCTGGGATAAGATAGCAAGGGGACATCTGCACTGCTTTTAAACACACTAATCACGTTGCATATTCCCAAAATGACTCTTACAGATCTTGTTAACATCCTCTGGAGTAACTTTTTTATCACATCCCAGTCAAGCCAATATTCGTACTAGCCATACTTGTGAACTATGCTACTATATTACTACAGTTGAGTCTAACTTTTAATACAGAAGGCAGAAAAAAATCATTCTCAGTGACTTACAGCAGTAAGTAAAAAATATACTAAAACTTTAATGGCATGTCTATTCAGAACCTTTCTGCTGAGTCAGCTCCTCGCTTTCTCTTTTCTTCCTCTCCTCTCTCCTCTCTTGACTCTTTATTCTTTTCTACTCAGTCCTGTCTTGGATGGAGGGAGGTTTTGTTAATGGACCATGTAAGTATGGTTTAGTCCTGGATGACTAAGCATATTTTGTGAAGTGGAACTGTGGGTCTTTCATTTTTTCCCCCCACATTTTCACAGTGAAGGGTGAAAGATTGAAAATGAAGTTGTGGTTGTTGTAACTGTGCTGGACTGTTATTTCCCACGCCCTGTCTGTGTCCTGCTTGTGTCAGTAATACTGGATTTTACAGATGACTGCTCTTGGGGCTGAAATGAAGTTGGAGTAGCTGTGAGATGTCTAATTTATCGAACAGGTTTATCAGGTTTATGGCATTTCAAGGATGGTTTTAAAACAAAAATGACCTCATATTCTCAGCGGTGTTGGTGTGGCAACAGTGAAACAAAAAACAAGGAACTGAGTAACGTTTCACATCTTTTTGCTCATCGTATACACCCAGTTAACATGAAAACAAAAAATAGCCTGCTGCGTGTCTATGCTAAGTAGTTTCCAGGATGTATTTTGGCTGTGCACAGTGTTCAGTATACTGTGTTTAGTGTCTGTATTAATGTAGGGTGTGTGTGTGTGTGTGTGTGTGTGTGTCATATGCATGTGGGTCTTAAAGGCCTCATTCTGCACAGTTCATCACATCACCAGTAGTTTTTTATCGGTGGCTCACACTCCCATGGGTGCAGTTGGTGAAGTCATTAACCAATACAGCATTGACAAAATGCCACAAACTATGAAGTAATATTTCCTATGACTGTCACAATATTCATTAATTAAAAGAGAATTTATGTGTGTGGGCACGTCTGTGTGTGTGTGTGTGTGTGCAACCTGTGTGTAGAAAAGGTTTAGTAATACAGCAGCTCTTTTCTCTTATTTGGAATATGTCTAATAAACTGACACTTCCTCTTACATGTACAGCCTGTATGTGTGATTAGTGAGATAATATAGTCGATTTATGGCTGATTCTACCTTGAAAATACACTTAGAACTTAAATAATGTAGAGCTGGTGCTTACCATCAGTAAAAATAATATAAAAAGGGGGACATTGATCAAAAATCAGATTAAAATGTAAATAGTAGTTCTATAGTTGTTTAGCTACTGTAATGTTATTCCACTGTATAAGACATTGACCCATACTGTAGGTCAACTCTGGCAATCAGACAATAAATGGGAAACAGAAAATAATAATTAGATATAAGAAAGTCAGAATTGGTATTGATTTGACTTTTGATCATTTTATATTATAACCTGTGAACTATATTTATGGCTGTTTGTATGAAGACAATTTTAATCTCTTTTTTGTAGAGGTATAGATACAAAACTTGTATTGGTGTATGTAGTGAAACATAACAGGTGAAAGAAAGTGTTCTCTGTTTGTCTAATGACCTCAAAGACAATGATTAAGTGGATGATATTGGGCGGCAGCAACGCATGTAACGAAAGTGTTCATCTGCACGTAAGTGATTAAACTCAAGATGACATGTCTGGCTTGGGTCATCTGACTCCTCAATGTCATTCATCGTGTGTGTCAGTTATGAAACACTGATTTCCAGTCAGGCAAGTAATTTGTCATTAGCTGGATTTTAGAAGGTTAGCTGTCAGGGATCTGTACATATGGGTGGATGTGTGCTAATAAATATTCCTCTGATGTCACAAGCAGCAAGAGAGAGCAGTTTTTGCCATGCACATTTCTTTGGATCTGTGACTCATAGTATTTGTTATACAGTCACCAGGTCACAACCCAGCTACGGTAACTAATGAGATGAAGTTACTCCTACATCATTTCACTGTAAACTTGTTCCATTGCTGATGCTTAGCTGTAATTGTAAAAAGTAATCCATAGATATTCATAGAGCTACAATGAATAGTCAATGAATCCATCCGTCAATCAATGGAAAATTCATTGGCAATTAACTGTGGCATTTGCTGGCTGCAGCTTCTTATTGGTAAAAACTTTCTGTCATACTTTTAGACAGTCAATCTGACAAATAAGACATTTTAAGACGCTACCATGAGTTCTATAAAATTATAATGGGCGTTTTTTCACTATTTTATGATATGATAATGAAAAGTATTGTTTATTGCAGCCCTAGATATTTACTATCTTTTCAAAAAGGTGACAGATCATATGTTAAACATCTCCTTTCTGTCACTTGATAGACCGATTTTCAGCACTGAACTGTTTAATTTGATATATTCCCATACTGGTGCTTCTGTGTCTATAACGCTGTCGACATGTGACCTTCTTAACCTTTTACAGCTGGGTCTGTTTTGGGTATGTCGTTCAAAGAGCATGCATTCTTGTGGGTCCTCATGGGACTCTTGAAACAGTACAGTTTGTAACCAGTCATGATTAGTACTTACTGTATGTCCTCAGGAAATAGTCATATACTTATAACATGAACAAGAACATGAACTCAGGTTTCCATTTATTATGCAACACATGACTACAATGTCAATGTTGTTTTTTTTTTTTTTATTGGAATTAATAATCTCTCCTCTCCTCTCCTCTCCTCTCCTCTCCTCTAGGCTAGCCCTGCTCAGGGGGTTAACTGCTAAGCATGCTGGGTAAGGCTCAGCCCACTACCAGTAACCTCAACCTGGTGAAGTCAGAAGTTTCTGACCTCTCGGTGGTCTCGGACGTACACGACGGCATCAACATGGCCGATCTTGTGGAGAGCTTGGACACCAGAGAGCTGGACATGGGGGAAGGAGAGGAGGTTGATGATGGAAGCTGCTTAGGTGTGTTTGTGTTTGCCTGTTGTCTTTCTCTATTAAATTTTATGATCTCACTTTAATTTCTCTCAAAACAAGATAATACTTAAAATAAACTATACCAATAAAGAAAGCAAACAACCCTTGATAATACCAACATACGGTACAGTAGGTGTGAATTTTGAAAACAATAGATTTGAACAATATAAATTCAAAAGACAGTTAACCTCTTAACGCACGCTGTTCCGTCTACGGGACGGGACGGATGTTAGGAGGTAGCCACAAGTTCTTCTGAATGTTTTAAACACCAACCCTTAAACATATATATTCATGCCGTACATCGTTGGAAAGCTTAGATTGTCCTGATTCATTCAAGACCACTCACGACTTATATGGTTGCTCACAGCCGTAATAGTATTATCGATTAGCTCGGCTAGCCCCTGAGCTAAGTAAGAAAAGCTATAATGCCTACATACCTTCAAAGTCTTCCCTTTATCCACAACGATCATCTTATGACTCAGCGCTTTCTGTACAGCTCGCCAGGTATCCATTCTTGTGAAATATGAAATCCGTTTCCATAAAACCGAAATACTTTCCTCAATATGTCCATGTATTTAGTCCAACACGTAACGTAATAACACAAATAACAAACCATATACGGTCCGTTTACGTCATTTCCTGACCTGCGCGTCCATCTCAGAGTACACGTGACTAGATGTTTACGACCGTGAGCCTCTCCTGCTTCTGACGACACCACACACAAGCCAATCGGTGTTTAGGATTAGGCAGTACATGTCTCCAAAGCCAATGAGGACATGTGACCGACAACAATGACGACATGGCTTTGATTGACTGCTGTTCTAGCCAATGGAAATATTCGGTGAAATTAAGTTGATAACCTTTTAGCCAATAGTCTGAGGTTTCCAACGGTGTATGACACTAAGCTATCAGGTTTGGCTGTCCATAAACAAACTCGTAATCGGCGTGCGCCCTGTGCGTAAAAGAGTTGAACCATATATCATTACGCACTCGGCATTTTGGTACACGGTTGGTTCTTCTTCGACTTAACATATGACATATACCAAAATAAACAGATAGATAGATAGATAGATATGGCCAAACAAAAAAATATGCTTTCCAATGATACCAGACACATCTCTGAGTCTCAAACTGTGTGGGATCTGTGCTGCTCACAACTTGGGCATGTTGTTTAGGCTAACAGCATAAAAACAGGGGCGTGTGTTAAGTGGTTAAAAGTGAACAAAGAAGATATTTATGTAAACTCTGCAAGAACTGTAACTTATTGGAACTACAATACATGTCCCTGTAGTTCAAAGCAATAAATTCATGCTGTATTCTTGAGGTTGTATTCAGGGTGTCTGGGAAATGTAGGAAATCCAGGAGTAAGAACATGCAGGCTAAGAGTGAGAGTGAGCCTCCAAACTGGTGTCGAACAGTGCAAGAGTGTGAGGGTGGATTTTTTTTCCTTTACATAATTTTGACCTCACAAACTTCACCACAGAATAAACAGGAACATTTGACCTAACACTGCAACTAGCAAAGCATTAAAAAAAAAATCTTGAACAAAGTCTGATCTTTCAGCAATGCAGCCTACTTGCCTTCAATCCAGCCTGGTCAACTCCTACATGCACAAACTGAACAACAACCACCTCTCTCTCTCTCTCTTTCTCTCTCTTTCTCTCTCAAAGGGGACAGTCGTATCCCATTTTCAGCGGTTTATGCCACAGTGGGGTTTAAGGAGGCCACTGCTAAGGTCTACCTTGCCACTGTGCCCATCACTGCCCGGATCCTTGAGGTGGAGAGATTCACCACTGCACAGGACCGCTTCAATCTGTCTCACCACAGGAGTGTCAACAAGGTAGTGCACAGTTTACACAACCATAAAAACAAAATATTTCATACTTTCTCTCTTTCTTGTTGCTCAATTACTGATTTCCAGAATAAATGGACATTTAGTTTTGAATATTTATGTTTATTTTTGTGAATTTATGGCACTAGTTTAATTTAAAATGTATGAATTTTTAAAGTCAAAATTGTTATTAGAAAATCCCTAGAATAAGTTCTAGTTGCAATTCTTAGACACTTTTTATTTAAATATTTTCTCTTGAAGTAACCATTTTTAAAGCAATCAAAATTATTCTTAATAATTACCCTGGTACATACTCATCATTTACATTTATTTTAAACACACAAACATTCATTTTTGTCTTTCCACCTGTGTCTTGTGTGCGTGTGCGTGTGCATGTGTGTGTGTGTGTGTAGTCTCTGCCTGCAGTGTTTAAGATTGAGCTGAAGCACGGTGAGTTTACCTGGATGGTAAAGAGAAAGGAGAAACATTTCATGGAGCTGCACAGAGAGCTGAGGACATACAAGACCTTCATGAGGATACCGCTGCCATCACGCAGGTTGGCACCTTCAAACACACACGTGGATTAACACTTCCACGCGGATTTGCATATGTACAAAAACTACCAACACAAATTGTGACATATACACAAACACACAAAGCCCTTAATGCCCTCGAATACACATTTCTATCTCTTCCTTTTCCACACCCCCTCTCTGTCTCTGTCTGTAGTTCTCTATTTCTGTGGTGGTGATGTGGCCACTTCAAACAAATGAAATGTTGCCCTTGGGATTTCAATAGTATTTACTTTGGCGCGACTCTCTTCTCTCTCTTTATCTTTGACTTTATTCTATTGTGTCTCTCATAAAAGGGTGGATTTTCAGATTTTTTGGTGGTTGTCCATTTTATTAAAGTATAAAGTATCACTTTTTTCATATGATTTTTGTAAATTTTGGCACTCTTCATTCTTGGTTCATGTAACACAACACAGAGGCAGTCTGCTGTCATCTAATTCAAACTTTTATATTTGCCTATCCAAATATCACATTGCTACAGGGAATTGTGTTTTTTCCCCACAAGCATCAGTGTCAGATCCAGTAGGCTCAGAGACACACACACACACACACACACACACACACACTCACACGCACAATATTTTATACTGTATACTCTAAATGGAATTCGAGCTCAAAGAGGCCAAATTTCACTACCTCCAATGTTGCCAATTGCTATGTGGCTGTGCATGCGCAAATAAACACACTTGAATCTAGTAATTTTTAAGCAGCATCAAAACAGTAGGTAGTTAGTAATGAAAAAAGCAAAAGAACATTTTTTTTAATTTTGAGAAGTGATAAGTAACATAAACTGAAACTTCAAGGAAAAAGATGTTGTAATTGAACCAGTTCTCTTGAAAAACATTTTGAAATGACTCAACCTTTTTATATATATATATATATATATATATATATCTTTGTTTCCCCTTTTCTCTTTCTTAGCCACACAGTGAGGAGGAAGACAGTGAGGAAGAGTGAAGTGAGGGAGATGCCCTCGCTGCCCAGGGGAGGAGGAGATGAACTGGCGCGAGACGAACAGGTCTCTAGCAGGAGGGTAGGTCACGGCACAGTGTTTGCAGCCTTTGTTTCCCTGGCTGGAAAATTCACTTCTCTCATGTTTTAATTTTATGGCAAGGAGCTCTCTTGGCACTCACTCACTTGTTGCCATGGCACTTAACTCCTTGTCAGCACATGTATCCTGTAAAACACTTTCTCGCTGTGTGTGTGTGTGTGTGTGTGTGTGTGTGTGTGTGTGTGTGTGCATGAATGGAAGTGTTTATATGCATGTATTTGTCATTAAAATACTCACAGTGGCCAAAATATAGTGTATGTGTTTCTACAGAGACAATTAGAAGACTATTTGAACAAGCTGCTGAAGATGGCCATGTACCGCAAATATCACCATACTGTGAGTAATCCTACTAGGCATTGCAATGTCACACCTAAACATAACCCTCAAATGACTGCTTGCTAATCTCAAAGTTAACACGCATACTAATTTTGTGTGTATTTGTAATTTCTCTGTATATATAAGCCAAATGGCCTGAGATACACTTTTAAAGTAAACATAATTAACAATGTTTTTCTACCTTATTCTCTGCGCTACCCTTATGGTGGAACATTTAGTGTTGACACAGACGCCTAATCTGTGTTTACCCATAGCACTGTGTCTGCTTTATGTTGACACAGTGAAGGCATTTAAGAAAATTATTTGTGCTTATTGTATGTTACTCATATAAGCTGAGTCCAGATGGCTATTGAATGCATGGAATGAAAAACAGTATGTCAGCCTGTTAATACGACTAGCATTTTTCAGGAAAGTACATATAAAAAGGTATATTCTATATCTTGTGTTACATATAGATACAGCTGTTATGTTGATTTCCTTGTCATTCATTTACTGTGTATTTATTTAAACATAACACCATCCAAATACTTTTTATTTTTCAAAATCAGGAGTTGTCTTATATTTTGGCCAATAAAGACATTTGTTATACCTTTTATGGTGGATGCAGCCTTGGAACAGGTAAACACTATGTTTAGCCACTACACTCTGCCTGTTCTATACTGACATAATAAATGAATCAATCTGACAAATTAAAGTTAATACTGGAGGTGACAGTACATGTTAAGGTAATTTAAGAGAAGGTGAATTCTCTCCGGATGGATAGTGTGTGTAGATGTAATAGTTGCCTGCTCACAGAGTCACATGTCTCACATGTTTAGAAATCAAATCTCTTCCTGTCTATTCTCAGATGGAGTTCATTGACGTCAGCCAACTGTCTTTCATTCATGACTTGGGGCCCAAAGGACTGTGAGTATTTTCTCCTCTGTGAATCTCTTTTCAGAGTGAAGTGTTTGAGCTGAAATCTAGAGGATCAAGATGAAAATCTAATATCAAGGTTGTTCTGTGATGCTTTGTTTCAGTACGCTTATTTACAAAAGTGACAGCATATAATTTCCTTATTTCCCTGTCTTGAAGAATTTACTTCAAGTATATTATCAAGTATAATATACTATTGTATATTTTTTTTATTGTCAACAAGATGTAGGAAAATGTGTTAGCTCATATTTCCCTGTCTTTTTGTGTGTGTTCCAGGGAAGGGATGATTTATAAGCGCTCAGGGGGGCATCGTATCCCTGGCATGAATTGCTGTGGCCACAGCCAGGCCTGCTACCGCTGGTCCAAACGGTGTGTGGTTACCTCTGTCCTTGTCTTGTTACTCTCTTTGTGTCTCTTTAACACTACTATATTTATGTACTATAACACACAGGAAGAAAGATTTGCATTTTTCTGCCTCTTCTTTTTTTTTTTTTTTTTGAACAAATAACTGGCAAACATGTCTAAAAATGTGGGTGTGATAAATGCTACGTACAAAAGAAATTACACATTCCCAGACTGGCATGTAGCTGTCAGTGTGGGTGTTAAAAACAGTGGGGAGAAAAAAAGTGTTAAAAAAGAGTCACTATTCATAGCAAATTCAAAAACATAATGATAGCATTTTAATAGGTAATAAGTATTTTTTGCTTCTCTTGTGTGTTTATTTATTTTTGTACCTTGCAAACCTTATCTTAGTGTGTTAGTATCTTCAAATCAGCTGCATTGGCACACACCGCCTCAACTCTCTTCAGCTGTTCGTCTGTTTGTCTCTTTATCACTGCCAAATTATTATGTGAGCGGTGTTTATTGTTATTTCCTAATGACAATACAAAAAAAATCCCACACGTTTGAAATGTTCAGCCCTGCCACCTACCTTCCTGTGATGATTTTCTTCCTACACTCTACAGAAATGGTCCACAGAAATCAAGAGATCAACAGAAGTTTGCATAAAGTAGACACATAAATCATAAATCTGCATGATGATGACGACGGTGATGATGAAGATACTGATGACAGATGTTTGTTTGCTTTGTGTAGCTGGCTGGTGGTGAAGGATTCATTCCTGCTGTATATGAAGCCGGACACAGGGGCCATCTCCTTTGTCCTGCTGGTGGATAAAGAGTTCAGCATCAAGATGGACTCCAAAGAGACAGAGACCAAACATGGAGTCAGGATCGATAGCTTATCCAGGTTATATTTTTGTTTGTGTTTGTGAGAGAATTTATCTAATAATAATTCTAATAATTTATCTATGGTTCAACGAATACATTTTGCAGCAGAGTAAGATGATACTCTATATATTTGGTGTTACTACAAGTTAAATAGGAATTTCTCTGTAAGACTGGCTTATGCTGTTATGATAAAATAATTTTAAAATGTTAAAATGTATTCCAGAAAGTTATTTTGTGATGGGGTGGTATATTTTTTTCCTTGCTGCCTCATTCAGATATTTTTCCATAAAAGAAACTCAGAAACTCTGTTAAGAAGAGTGAGACTAAAAATCACAAAATTGTCTCAATCTTAAGAACCAGTGTTGTTCAGGCCTGTAGCCATAAGGACTATATTTGTCTGAAAGTTGAAGCACAGGCATTTAAGTTTATTTGATTGTGTTTGTGTCTGTGCACACCTTTCTTGCAGGGCTTTGGTGTTTAAGTGCATCAGCTACAGACACGCCCGCTGGTGGGGTCAGAGCATCGAAAGCTTTGTAAGGAGTCATGGAAAGGCTTTCCTTCGAGATCACCGCTTTGGATCATTTGCACAGGAAGAGGAAAACATACCTGCCAAATGGTAACTACACTGAGAGAGAAGTTTTGCAGTCTCTTCCCCTCAGCGGGCAGATTCTGTGATATTGAATTATCTGTGTGGTAGCACCATTATACGTTGTCTTTGTACTCAGCACAGAGCGTGAGAAAAGATGTGTTATAGTCTTGTGAGCTAATGGAAAAAGAGAGTTTTTAAAGAACAGTTATATCATGATGACAGCTATGGATGTAGCCTGCAAGGTTAAGAAAGTCAGGGAACTAAACAGACAAATGCACTGTCACTGTCATCTTAATGTCTGTGTTGACAAGACAGTATGCTCTAAAATGAAAGTTATCCATAGACAGTGCAAAGTGACACACCACATGTGCTTGTTGTGCATGATTGTGCATGATTGATTTCAAAGTGTATATAGTATAACCGTATTTTCTGTTTGCAGGTATGTGAATGGAAAGACTTACATGGAGGATGTGGCTGATGCTTTGGAGGAGGCTAAAGAGGAAATATTCATCACAGACTGGTGGTGAGTTGCTGTGTGTAAATATGTATTATGTCTTGGTTGAGGTGTGATTGTAGTCAAACTGAAGTGTGAGAAAAACAAAAAAAAAACCCTAGTGTCTTTCATTATCATTGCAACATCTGTAGCCATCTCCCGCCAAAAGGTCAGGGGGCAGCCAAAGGAAGGAAACCCCTTGCCTTACTCAGCATGAGTAATAAGACAACCATTTGTAAAAATAGAAAAGGCAAAAACATAAAATGGCTGAAGAAGTTGGACGTGAGATGACACTAGTTATCACTCTACACTACCCATTCACACTTAACCCCACCCCCCACCACCACACACACACACACACACACACACACACACACACACACACACACACACACACACGTAACCTTGAAAATACACAAGCCCCACATCAGCACAAGATATACAGTAGCTTCACTTTCAATTCACACTCAAGCATAACCTTATTTATTTTCCCATTGTTGAATTTGCATGTATTCAATACGTGTATCTTTGTATCCTTTCAACCTCATCAAATCCTTTTGTATTATATTAACATTAAATAACATTGCAACATCCAATCCAGCCCTGAATTTCTCCTGACCTGACAGAATAGTAATCCTTTAAGCTAAACAGTATTTAAACACATGGTGTGGGAACAGTAATAACATACCGCTACTGTACCTGCCTCCAATACCCCACCACTGTAGCTGGTTGCTGACTGACTGTGTAAACTCTACAGTATGAAGTGCACAGAACATAGTGGCCTCTTTTTGATAGATTATTTTGGTTAAGAGTATGGTATGGTTGTTGTCATGCTTACAAGATATGTGTCATGTCTGATTTAGTGCTTCAAAATTCACCATTACATGTCTATCTTTTATATATTCCGTCCTTGTCCTGTAGTAGTTCTACAGTCCTTTTTCAAACGGTAAGATGGATAAACTATTCAGCAGTATGTTACTGTAGTATGGTAGATGATGCTCTAAAAAAATTGTGCTAAGCACCAGCTGAACATAATATAGTTATATAGGCTTATCTCAGTAGTTTGCGAACCACAAAGACCATCCACAGGTCTTGTTGCCAAAGAATGAGCGGACAACAATGACACTGACACCCAGTTAGTGTAGTACACACTGCTACACATTTCATTATGCATCACCCACAAGTCTGGCTTTCGGGAAGGCCATGCAATGGTTCAGGATTTAATTACAGCCTCACACACCCAAAATAGAAATATACTGACAGAAAGATACAGTTGTTGTATCTGTTTACATTCCACTACGCTCCCCTTTGTCTCTCTGTGTCTCTTCTTATTTTACCCTACTTTTCTTTTTACATGTGATCCTCATGTGATAACTAATTACCTGAACTACTGTATCAGATGGTCTGAAAGAGCACCTTCACTGTCTTCTAATATGTGTGTTGTTTCAAACAGGTCCCACAATGATATTATGTAATTTAAATAGAAAACAAAATCTAATTTCTCTCACAGTCACTCTTGTGCTCTAAACTTTATTGCACTATTGCACTCTGAGGTTACAGTAGCAAGCCAAACAGTACTGCAAAGATGCAAATCTAATCTAATCAACAACCGGCTCAACTGCTTTGCAAAGTTAGGAAACTTTTCCTTGTCTGTATTTCATCTGAAGTTCCATTTAATCACTGTTCTGCCTTTCAGATCTTGTGATATGATTTGTATGAAGTTTTCTTATGGAGAACACACATTGTATTTGTCCTACGTGGTACAGTTATAATATTTGTGTTGGTATATTTTCACAATACAATAGTTTATGGTCCCTCAGAGCCAAATGTGGGACTGTTTGACGTGGCTGAAATCCCTTTGTTCCAAGGCAGTAATCACTGGGCTTATGGTCTGTGGCAGTCCAATGAAGTGTCAGCTTGTGTAATGTGAGGCAATGGCATTTTAGACTTGTAAGCTCAGGATGCCAAAGTGAGTGACTCATGAGAGTTTATCATTATGTCATTTCTGTCATACGGAGAGTATATAAAATATGTTGGTTGCTCTGATGGGTGAATATAAACATTTATTTGCTTCTGCTTTTAATGTTTTTTTATTGTTTGTGTCTGAATGTATTATTTATTTTTCTCTTTTTCATTAACTTTTGTTTCTCTGTGTCTGTTCCTGTCTCCCTTGGTCAGGTTGAGTCCAGAGATCTTCCTGAAGAGACCTGTGGTGGAGGGTAACAGATGGAGGCTGGACTGTATCCTCAAACGCAAAGCAGTAAGTCTGCCTCTAAAGTGCCAAAATGAGCCACAGCAATAGACTGAGGACTGTAGACTGTACTCATGAGAAGACATTATCTAAATGAATGTGTCACAGTCATAGTCACTGTCATAGAGATGTTACTCAAAGT
Source organism: Scomber japonicus (assembly GCF_027409825.1). NCBI lineage: Eukaryota > Metazoa > Chordata > Actinopteri > Scombriformes > Scombridae > Scomber > Scomber japonicus. Next base: position 10,783,151 of record NC_070593.1, on the reverse strand, counting down.
GTTCTGTAAATTGGGCAGTGTTGGCATGAAAGTTAGAGAAGTGAGCTTGTGACCAGAAGTTTGTTGGTTTAATCCACAGACTGGCAGGATAATTCTGGGCTGGGGAAAAAGCAGTGCATGCCCCTCCCTTATTACCACCACTTGTGCAAGGCCCTTAACCCCAAGTGCTCCAGTGGAGCTGCTCAGTGGTGGGCAGATCAGACTGCGATTGTACTGGGTAGCTTCCAGGTGTGAATGTGATCAGGGTGTTCCCTCCTCTCAATGAAAGTTCACTCAATAAATGAACAAAAAAATAATGTACAACTGATATTATTTTATTGATATTATCAAAATGAGAGAAGTGTTAATATTTTTAGGTGGCTAAGACAACGTGTATCTTCCACTACTCCCATGTGTTTTGGGTTTACAAACTCCTTATAACTAGTTTAACATGTTATAACTTGAGGACTAGTGGGATTTTGTTCTTTTAAAATCAAATAAAATCAACTGTATGGTGTTCATCATGAAGTAAGCTAGGTTTGCAACTTGGGATGTAGAGGAGGATAAATGTTCTTTACATGAGTATATGGTAAATCCACTTTTTGAAGGTTAGATTCATTAGTTCTTTGACTTTAAATACTTTAATGTCAAAGCACTTTAATGGTTTTAAGTACAACTTTTATTGTTTCCTCCTCAGGAATAATTTACACTGTTAAAGAACTATGACAGTCAAGACTGTAATTTGGCAAGAAGTATGGTGTTTTTATATATGCCTTTCTGTCCATTCACAGCAACAAGGAGTGCGGATATTTGTGATGTTGTACAAAGAGGTGGAGCTCGCCCTGGGCATTAACTCAGGTTACAGTAAGAGGACCCTCCTGCACCTGCACCCCAACATCAAGGTAACTGAAGGATTATGGGTAGAAAGAGGCTGCAGCATGCTCATTGCAAAAAACAATATAAAAGGACATGTTACAAGTCAGAAAATATCAATACATCTGTGTCTTTTCCATTTAATGTCTGAATTACATATTGTTCATATGTTGTATTTGTGAATGCATGTACGCTGTGTTTCATGTGTTTGTGGTCCAGGTGATGCGTCATCCAGATCACGTCTCCTCCTCCGTCTATCTGTGGGCACATCATGAAAAGATCGTTGTCATTGACCAATCAGTGGCCTTTGTTGGTGGGATTGACCTCGCGTATGGTCGCTGGGACGACAAAGAGCATCGGCTGACGGATGTTGGCAGTGTGACACGTTCTGTGGCCCTGGAGCAGGTCAGACACAACGCACACAAAAAGTCCTGTACACAATTTGTTATAGGCAATAACTGTGGTTCTTACCACCTGACAAATGGTTCAAACAGAAAAAAGGAAGAGCGAGAGGAGAAGGAGAAAATGATTGCATTCACACTTACACAAGGGCACAGGAAGGAATGAAGAAGTAGCACTGCATGTACCATCAGTGGCAGCCTGTGGTGATTGTTTATGTGCATAAATACAGAATATTAAGTGCTGACTCTGACTTGTTAGATCGGCCTCTTCATTTTAATGACACATACAAACTCACACTCGCACATCACCAGCAAGGAAAATCAATATATGTATCCACTAATCCAATAAAAGTTCAATCTATCTTCTAAATGTACAAGTTTAGTAGGTACATTTCCCACCAAGGCCTAAAGATGTATTGAAGGTTGTATTATTTCATGCTCTTGACTTAACTCAAGACAAGATTTTTTTTTATCATAGTCCAAGATTGCATATAAAAAATTGCTGCTCATGATTTGTTAGGCTAAGAGCTGACCCTGATCAGTTCCTGGAATCAAAACTCAAACAAAGTCTGATGAGGATAGAATAACAAGCTTCGCATGCACACAGGAAAAAAAAATACACTTCATTGTCTTTTTAACCTGTCCTTATTAGCCTGTCCTGTGTTATTTTTATCAGTGTGCATCAAAGTAATATTAGAAAACAATTCTCAGTATAATGCAGTACAATTCAAATTACACCCTGCAAAATGAGGATACGGTTGAATCATAACACTTGAACTGCTGAACTGAAGGTTGAATTTCTTGCAGGACTGTTGTAATAGATTGCATTAGTTTTAGCTGCTGTTGGTGTACCTAAGCCTTTCCGATACTTTGGAACCAGAGATTCCAGGGACTGAACTTCGAACGTAAAGCCTCTGTTGTGCAGTGCTGTTGGCATTTCCACTGCATCTGAGGAACTGAGTAGATCATGCAAATTAGTCCCATGAGCAGTTTAAAAATGATAGGCAACCTTTGAGATGTAGTATTAACACCAACTGCACTTCTGTTGAGTGTTAATGGGTTTGTGCTTTAGAATTTAACTGCTATGAAACAATCAGACAATATTAAAATAAAATTATTTCTCATTCACTCGTTTGTTCTTGTTACAGCTGCTCTCTTTGTCCATTTACCCCCCACCTTCATCACTGGTGATTTCAACTCACTAAAGCTCTCTCTCATTTCTCTTTCATTAAAACAAGTTGGGAAGCTGAGAACAATAACTTACATTTAATGTTAACAAATGGTAACAAATGTCCTCCCTTCACACTAAACTGCACCGAAATCAATAGTAGACTACTCACATACTTGAGATGAAGATGAAGCAGCCTCTCTGTTTGTGTTTGACCAATCAGCAGTAGTCATCCCTGCAAACCATGCCCCCGAATTTCCTGTATTGTGTTCAAAACGTGTGAACATGGCTAATAAACTCACAATTCACAGTGTGTCCTCTTTTGTTGTCATGACCCCAGGCCAGCTCCAACACTCCATCCAGTAAGGGCGTGTCTTCTGTTGATGGCATCTCCCACAGCAACGGACGAGGCACCCCGCCCAGTGATCCAGTGGACTTGCCCAAACTGAAGGGACTAGGTCGCAGTAGGAAGGCTCGCTTCAGTCTCTACAAACACCTGCATAAGCACACCATGCAGCCAGCAGACAGTGTCAGCAGTGTCGACAGCGCAGGTGTGAAGAAATAGAGAGAATATGAGAGAATAAGACAGAATGTTGAAAGATGAGGCTGATGTTGCTATATTTCTGTGTGGGAAGCATTCAGTAGTACACACAAAGTTTAATTGAATAAAAACATACATTTTCTAAGTCATAATTCTCTGTGCGTTGTTGTGCGTGCAGGCAGTGGTTCAGTGCGAAGCCTAAAGACCGGTGTTGGAGAGTTACAGGGGAACACTCGCTTTTGGCATGGAAAGGACTATTGCAACTTTGTCTACAGGGACTGGATTCAGCTCGAAAAACCTTTTGATGGTCAGTGACACACAATCACACACAAGCTTCTATTAAAAATGACCCGCTACTGCTAGGTCCAAAGTTCTTTTCAGCATACAAACCCCTACTTTATATGAATCCTGGAGTCATGATTTTTCCTGTGATGGAAACAAATAGTCATCTGGAAAACTAACAGGGACTGGAACTGTTTTTTTTTCCCTCCTCCCCTCTTTACCAAACTCTTCCATCTTCTCTCCTTCACTGTCTTTTTGTGCCTTCTTTATCCTGTTCCACTGGATGTTTTTATTCTTCTGTGTCTTCTCCGTCTCTTTGCTGCCACACTTTTTTTAAAATGTCCACCCTTTTCTTATTCTCACTGGCTTCCTTCTGCTCTGTATAGACTTTATCGACAGGTACACCACTCCCAGAATGCCTTGGCATGACATCGCCTCAGTGGTTCATGGCAGAGCTGCCCGGGATGTGGCGAGACACTTCATTCAGCGCTGGAACTTCACAAAGGCACTGTGACATATTGTGTTGAATTTAATTTGTGATGTTGGTAGATTTTAACCACCTTTTTAAACTGATATTATCTTGATGTTTTAATATCACTATACTATCAAAGTACTATAAAAGTCTAATAAATGTTACTGACAATATGCTGGAGTGTATTGTCATTAGATAATTGACTGGAGGTTACTACAACCTCTCTACACACATTCACATACACATATATAAACAAGACAATAAACACTAACCTGGTTAAATCATAGTCTGAATTGAGCAATGGAAAAATCACTTTAATCCTCACACTCATGCTTTCCATGGCACCAGCTCTTTCCCTCTCGTTCTCCTGTTTTTACTCTTTTCCATTCCTCTGCACCCTGATTCCATATTTACCCTCTCATTCTCCACTTTCTTCAACTACCTCTCCCACAGATCATGAAGCCAAAGTATCGGTCTCTGTCTTATCCATTCCTGCTGCCCAAGTCTCACTCCAGTGCCAGTGAGCTCAGATACCAAGTCCCTGACAGTGTTAATGCCAAAGTGCAGGTAAGAGAGCACAACAAGTGCCATTTTTACTTACTTGCACCTGCAGAACAACAAAATTGGGGGGGTTATATCTGTAATTATACAGAATAAGAAACTGGGAGAAAAGCCAACCATGAAGCCAACCTAAAAGGAACCACTGGTAGAGAATTACAGATAATACACAAGAACATAAACAGTATAAACTCCCACTTTCCTACAGTCCAAGTCTGCAGGCACTGCTGGAAAGAAATAAAAGAGAATGAGCATTGAAAGACTCCCTGTGAGCCGAAAAGTTATATAACTACAAAAGTTGCACTGGCTATTGGGGTCTTTAGCTGAAAGGAACTGACCCTTGAGTGAAATGCTTGACTAAAATAAGAAGCGAAGGAGGATCCCACCATAAGTCCATTGTGTTTTTGAACACCATTCATTATTTCTAGCCTTTTTTGCAGCAAAGTTAATAAGAACAGAATTATGTATACTAATCATTCCTCATAGTAAGCTGAATTAAACAGATTCATAGCACTTTTTGTTGTGTTTGGTATTGTCTTAAGATGGTTATTGTCTAGTCAATAGTTATTGTGTTGTATTGTATTGGTACATTTAATCAAGCCTTAAATTTGCTAAAAAATTATTCACACAATGCTGATAATTCACATAATACACAGCCAACCTTGCGTCACTGTGTTTATGGAGACATAGTTTTGAACACCTTACTTGAACAAGAACAGACATGTAGCAAAAACTAAAAATAATTGGGAAAGATGAGTCTTAAAAACGTACATAAAAATGCCTTTGGAATCACTTTGTCAACTATTTTCTCCTACATTTAGCTTTTATTTATGAAGACTGCATTGATGAAGACTAATGACACACATCATGAGGATACAGTGTAATAATCTTGTGTCTTTATTTTTAAGGTGTTACGGTCAGCAGCTGACTGGTCGGCAGGCATAAAGTACCATGAGGAGTCCATCCATAATGCCTACATCCAAGTCATCGCCAAGAGCAAACACTACATCTACATAGAGGTAAACCTGCAGTGAGGCCAGGATGTGACAATAAAAGACCAATACAGTCTTTATGAAATTGTTCGGAGAGGTTTATTTCATAGCACCATTCAATTTGGGGGAAAATAGCTCATGTATATTTTTGCTTCAAGAATACTAATAATTACTTCAAAGATTTGTTAATAATTAAAACGATAACAAGATACCTCCATTGAGATTGGCTTTGATGGGTGTAATTATTTTGTCAGTGAGAGTGTACTTACTTACTTAAGCTTAATGACTCTGTAACATAAAAACTTTAAATTGTAGTTTAAAAAACAAGTTCTCAGACTGATAAGCATTCTTGTTTTGTGTTCTCCTTTCTGCTCTGTTCAGAACCAGTTCTTCATCAGCTGTGCCGACAATAGGACAGTCTATAACAAGATTGGAGATGCTATCATCGAAAGGATCATCAGAGCACACAAGTAAATAGCACTTGTTTTAATTAAAAGAAGGAAGTTTTATGCATAGTAAATACATTTGCAAGATTAAATGACTCTTTCGTCCTCCTCTGCTTTTCACAGTTTAACACTGGTAGTCTTCATGTGTTTCATTGAAACTAATGTTGTTTGTTCACAGGGAGGGTAAAAAGTACCGTGTGTATGTGGTCACCCCTCTGCTTCCTGGTTTTGAGGGGGACATCACCACAGGAGGAGGGAATGCCATCCAGGCTGTCATGCACTTCAACTACAGGTACTTGAGGTTTACATTGAAAGAGGAATAGTGAAGGGAAATGAGAAAGCAGATGTGGAAGTGTAATTAGAATTCATATCTGTGTGGTTCATTTTCTCAAGTTTATTCACATAAGTATAATATTGATATGCGTTTTGGTGATTTTAATATCCTCTTTTTGTAGAACCATGATCAGAGGAGAATACTCCATCATCTCCCAGCTGAAAAAAGAGAGTAAGTATAAGAATAAATGCGCATTGATTGTTTTGGTACCTGATATTAAGGTTGGAGTTAGAAAAATGCTAAAGTTCCCATCTCCTCTGTTTCCCAGTGGATGATCAGTGGATGAACTATATCTCCTTCGCTGGTCTGCGGACTCACTGTGAGCTGGAGGGACGCCTGGTAACAGAGCTCATCTACGTCCACAGCAAGATGCTCATCGCTGACGACAACACAGTCATCATCGGTTAGTCTGTCTCTGATCTGCTCTGTCAACTTCTGTCTCTCTCTACTTATGTTGCCTTCACCAACTGCTATTTGAGGCAACAAACAACTCCAACCAAATCATCAAAATGTGATAAATCAAAAAATCTGTCTTTCTTTTTCTTTCACCATGTGTGTAGCTACAACAAACGCATAGATACTTTTGTGCCACAACATAGCTCTGTAGTGCCACCTTGTGGCTCATAAATGGCAGCTCACACTCTCACAGCACCTCAACAATTAATCAACATACAGACAACGGCCTAGTCTTTCCAGATCTTGTTACTAATTATTTTTAACATGACTAAGAGGTCCTGCCCACACCAGCGAGTCAGATGAATGCAGAGATTTAGTTTCCATCCGTTGTTTTTGTGTGTTTGTTTCAGGTTCTGCTAACATCAATGACAGAAGCATGCTGGGTAAACGTGACAGTGAGGTTGCAGTGATTATTGAGGACTCTGAGAAGGTTGCCTCTGTGATGGATGGACAGGAATTTGAAGCTGGACCCTATGCGCTTCAGCTGCGCCTGGAATGCTTTAGGTGTGAGAGGGAAAAAAAATCAAGACATTTTAGAGAAGTGGCTCCATATGATGGAAACATTTCTTGTCAAATTCTGCCAGCAAAGCAATGTGTGTCTCTTTTTCTCTCCCTCTCTCTGAACAGGACTATTCTTGGAGGTCACACTGACACCAGCATTGACCTGTCTGACCCCATCAGTGATCGCTTCTATAAGGAGGTGTGGATGACCACGGCTGGCCGCAATGCCAGCATTTATGAGAAGGTAGTGTGAACATGATGGTTAACCTTTACATGGGGACAATTACTATAGGTTGAGAAATGAACATGTGTGTTAGATGGAGGTAAAAGATTTTGGCAGGTAACTTCATTTATAGATTTATTTTTGTAAATGTATAAGCTGCATAAGCCTCAGCTATACTTAGGTTCAGCTATGCTTTGAAGATCAAAGTTTGAGCTAAACCTTACCACACACTGCTGGACAGCATGGCAAAATAGCTCATGAGATATTTCAGACTAAATCTAAGTAATGGACAGACCAATTGGCTGACTCACACTTTCCTTCCAAGAATTAGGCCCCTAGAGTGGTTAAACACTTTCAGTTAAAGATAGCCAAATGTTTACAGCACAAATGTCTGTTTTTTTTGCAGGTCTTTCGCTGCCTTCCTTCATCCACCGTGAGGAACACGTCTGAGCTTGAGGAGTTCCTATCCAAACCGGGTTTGGCCCAAAGTGATCTGGCCCGTGCTCAGGAGGAGCTGCGCAGAATCAGAGGCTTCCTGGTCCAATTTCCTCTGGATTTCCTGTCTGAGCACAACCTCATGCCCTCTGTTGGAACAAAGGAGGCCATGGTCCCAACTGAGATCTGGACATAAATGATGTGAAACCAACTGCCTACTACTTACACATCTGAATTTGACTGTTTGTTGAGTGAACACTCTGGATTGTGATCGTCAGCGGATGTGTGATATTGGATTTGCAAGAGATCTCCTTTGATTTACATAATCCAGAGATGAGAGGTAGGTTTACAGCTGTCCTCAGGGGTTATGACTGCTAGGCATTGACAAATCCGATCAGATCTGTTGCTACTGAACAACACTAAACAGTAGTTACAGCTTGTCAGGATAAGCACTACATTTTTATATGTATGAAGAACTCATAGACATTGCACTTGAGGACAACAACAATGACTGCATTCTAACTGTAGAGATGAACAGGCACATGGATGTGGGGGTTTTGGGACTCAAACTCAGCTCTGGATGCTTATGCTGTTGGACAGTGGGAAGAGCTCAAAAGACAGTGGAGATTTCTATGGGACCAGGGTAAGGCAGAAGTAAGTTTTTGACAACAATATTAAACTCCAGGTTAAAGATATAACAAAATCCACAGAGATCTTGATACATGTAATTTATTGAGATTGTGATGTACTCTTGTAAGATGCATTAATGCTGTGTAGGCTGTTTATGAGTTGTTTAGCCTGCATTTGTGCTGCTTAGGAGAAATTCTCTGAGTTTAAAAGCTAGTTATCTGAGATGTATCTTTGAATTGTTTCTGTACAACAACTCTACAACATGTGCTTGCTCTTCACTGTGGTAGAACATGCACACAGACAATATACTTTAACTGGTTCAACAGTGGTGCACGATTTACTAACTATGCTCAAATTTTGTTAACATGATTGCCATGATGCATGTACTGTACCAATTACACCTTTGCTCTGCGAAGTTGTCGAAAGTGTTTTGTGATAATTAGACATGAGATGTAACCCTTACACATTGCTGAAATCATGCTGAATCAAAGTGAGCATAATTGAGAGGTACAAAAGCTAATTCAATTCCATTTGTCCTGTGTGTTCAGAAAGTATGAGCTGAAAATAATTATGGTGACTGCGATCAAAAGCTGCAGTGTAAAAACGGTTGTGCTGGTGGCCAATAGTAGAGGCTGGATGAGACAATCTGCCTGTAAATTCTGGAAAGTAATTTCCTCTTTGCTCAACAGATGGTGCTAGTTCCTTTTAAAGTACAATGTGTACAACCTGAGATTGGACTTTAAGTTTTCCCAATGGTCTCTCTCGGTTCATTTGTGGAAACAATGATTACATGCAACAAATGCTAATGGAAAAGCTTTTATAAAAAAAAATCCAGTTTGAAATAGCTTATGTGTTTTGTTTCCTGCAAACATTTCATTAAAAAAGATATGTAATTCAGTGTAATCCTTAGAAGAGGCTGCTCTCTTCTATGAAATTAAATGTTTCAAGGGATTCTTGTGGAAGGTGACCTATCAGTCAATTGATATATTTTGTATGTGTGAATGTATGGACTCTATGTTGATTTAGTTTTCATTTTTAATATCTGTCACAGTACCTTATTATCACCGAGTCCCTTTAATGTGAAGTCAAAGAACCACTCCTTACCATAATTATGCTCAGTAATTGTTGATGAACACATAACTGATCCGCAAAAAACGGGTTAAAGATCTTCATGAACGTTATGAAACAGTAACGTTCAGGTGTAGGTGATCCGTAAATGGAATCCTGAAAATCGACAACGTAAGTTTCATTTGGCAGAAAGCCTGGGCCTCATAAAAGTGCGATGTTTTTTTATTTCCACGTCCTACACTCAACATGGGAATCATTTACTAAATATTGTACAGGATCTGATCATGTAATATTGATTTATTGAATGGGACCAGATCATTTAAAAAAGTTTGCTGAAGAGATGTTTGGAAGCATCGTGGTCTTTGTTTCTACAATGATGAACATATCCTGCTTTTCGATACTTTTTACAACACAGCCTTTATTGTTTACCCTTGTTGTATTTGTCAATACATTATTTATGGAATAGAAATCATTTAACATTGTTTAAACATGTATTTTAAATGTATGGCATGGTTATATGGATGGTTTTGGATCTCTAATTAAGCCACTATTTCTTCTGCATAACCATCAAGCTCCTTTTCTTCACCTGTCACCTGTCACCTGTATTTATCCCTGGACCTTCTATTTAGCTGCTTTTGCTCCCACTGTTTATGTACAATATCTCTTTGTACAGTTGAAAGTATATTTCTCATTTCTATCTGTTCATTTAACACAATGTAACTCTTAATTTAAATGTCTTCAAATAAAATTATCTATGGAATTTCAGGGTTTTTTTTCTCCATTGAAGTCATGTCATAATGTGTTATCAGATTAAGCTTAAAGAGAACCAGGAAGTTTCAGGAGAGATTTCCAAGTAAAAAAATCCCCTGCTGAAATCAGAAATGCCATTCACTTGCTTTCATTGTTGATCCCGCCTATAACTTGGCTACCCTCTTTAGACAAGAGATGGCATGTTTGTTTTTATTAAAAGTCAAATTACTTTAATTACCATGCTTAAGTGGAGGGGTGAAAAGGATTTTAAAGAAGAAGAATTATGGCAGTTACTTGGTATGACTTTGGCAAGCAGGTTTGCAAAACAGCAGTATTTCCTGCTGTCAGGTGCCAAATTATACTCAGCACTGGATGGATCCACTTAGTGAAGATCTCAGCACTCACTGGTGATGATATGTTAATGGTTTCTCATATTATATTGCATTCTCCTTCAGTTAGTGAGTGTGTCATGCACATACAAGTGCCCAGTCTACATGGACTTACAAGACACCAACTACAAACGGACAAATTTTTCCCTTTCTGAAACACAGCTCAAACTTCTTGCAGTTATCCAGAAATAATCATCAGAAATTTATGACACCGTACTAAATTGTGTAAGATGTATATTTTTAAGGAACAGTAAATCATAAAATGGACTCCAGTCTCACCAAAATCACATATCAAATAGAGTCTTTTCTCTTCAGGAAGACCAGTTAACTTGTACTACCACATTGTAGTTGTTTTTCATCAGACCACATGCCCTTAATTAGCAGTTGAGAGTTTGTGCTTCATGGACACTACAATGTAATCTGTTTGTGGAAAATAAAAAGAGCATAATTGATTTGAAACAAGGATTTCACGTCACTAATCGAGAGGTATCCTTTCAAAATGTAAAAGGTTATGAATCTTCAAGTGGCCCCCTGTTCAGTCATATTCACGAGTCTGTTCCAAAAGTGAAATCATCTCACATTTATGTTTGATATTTGGAAGTTTCCATTCAGTACTTCCAAATGACAGACGCATAATCTGAAGCAGGACACTCATAATTTATGTATGTTGATTGCCTGCGTTCAGGCAACGTTAGTGGTTTCTCAAAGGCTTCCTCTCATGATCTGCAGAATAAGAATATTTTCAATCACAGTTATTCACTCTTAACTGTCATTTCCTCATCCACAGTGAAGACAGAAACATTACTCTGTAGCCTACTACTTGATGTCAATCTGACATGTCTGATTGTGAGCCTGTGACACCATCATTTTACTTGTGAACTTCAATTAACTCATCATAGGATTTCTTACTCAGCTTGTGAAAATGGTTCCAAAGCCACCATGGTTATCTTGAGTTAGGCTCCAGTTCAAATATTTGACAGAAAATCTGCATTATATACACTGTGAGTGCAGAGATGGAAGATGAGGGCATTTAACATGCAGGGAAGGTTTACTAAAAGAATCTATGGAGTTGCAGTACAGGAAATGTAGGATCCGGTGTCTTTTAGTTCTTCATATGGGTCTAAAAGTCAGTATATTTCAGGCTCTGCTGCTTCAATTTTGAACATTATTTTATAAAATATACAATGTCTCTTATAAGTCCCCAAACTGTATGGAAATGCATTAGGCTACTAAATTATTGGAGCACCCCTTTAAGACATTTTACATAATACAACATAACCTTTGATAAAACTTAATGTTTCATTTTTATTTTGACTTTGTCAATGAGATTTTGCTTCCGCTTAACTATATATATATTTTTTTTAATTTCAAAATGTAATTTGTTTTTGTACTTATTTAGTCTATTTATTTTAATTTTAGTTTTATTAAACAAAGCATAAAATAATAACTTCCGTTTCCTCAAAAAATTAACGATGTTCATGTTTGAAATTAATGTTTTCATAATGTCCTCATATTACTTTACACAACATACAAAAGAATGATGCTGTATTTAAAAATTCCGTTATTAAGGAAAAAAAAGTTTGGGAGTCCCTGCTGCCTCACCAAACCCCGCCCAGTAACAGGCGTGGTTTGGTGAGGCAGTAGGCAGTGCGCTTCCTTCTCTATATATCCACTTGCTGTCACAGTGGCAGCTCCTAGACAAGCACTGGAGGCAATCCACTCTCCACGGCCCTCTCACCTTTCTCAGTACCCATCTACATCCCGCAGACATGGACCTGGACGTACCGATGTGCACGGCGCTCTTTCTTCCTATCCTCCCTGCGCTCTAGCTGTGCGCACCGTCCCGAGGCACGTCCCGCTGCCGACCAGAAGGGGACTGTTATTATTTTGTCGGTCGCTGAGACATCACTGTGCAGGAGAGAGAGAGAGGGAGAGAGTGAGTGAGGTTGGAGGACAGCAGAGACTGAGCAGCAGAAGACCACACAGTCGTGACAGCAAACGGCCGTTTTAGGATACCGGGCAACTGAGAGGAGCTTTTTGTGTCCTCCATTATGGCGAGTGACTCTCCAGCTCGGAGTCTGGACGAAATCGACCTCTCCGCTTTGAGGGTGAGATGATGTGACTTAATTTAAAAATATATATTTTTTAAAGCTTAAAATATAGCTAATCTCATAGAAACTGGTATGTGTGTGTGTGTGTGTGTGTGTGTGTGTGTGTATGTGTGTGTGTGCGCGCGTGTGCGTGCGCGCGTCTCTGGCTCCCTTGCACCTGACATAGCTCCATGAATAGCAACCGGCAGGAGAGCAGAGGAGGCTGCAAGAGGCGGATGTGTGGGAGACGAGCTGCCAGGCCGTCACAATGTGTCAAATTATAGACCACATTATATATAGACGTTAACTAATATGACATCTGGCTCGCGCTTCTGATGCCATATCTTCATTCATGTCAGTAACAGGAATGTTAATGGTGTGTGTGTGTGTGAGATGCTGAATTGAGGTTCTGCTGACTTGGATACAGGGTGTTTGTGTATCTTTTTTTCACTGAGCCAGCCTATTATAGGCCCATCAGTCTTGATTCGGACAGTAGTGGAATTTAACCTATTTCTCTCACACTGCTGATTTCCAGGCTTAAGTCTTACAGAGCTTGTCCCTTGTTTTCACGCTCAATTTTGCAGAATTCTCCCCACACAGTGGTAAACTAGTTTCTCCTTCTTGCTGTTTTTAATGCTCTTTGTGTGTGTGTGTGTGTGTGTGTGTGTGTGTGTGTGTGTGTGTGTGTGTGTGTGTGTGTGTGTGAGCATGCCAACCTACCTGTAGTCAGTGTAGCCTGTTCTCTATCAAAGCTGAAGCATTGCATGCTGCAATAGTCAGTTCTTTTGTTCATCCAGTGTGTGCTGCAAACACACACATACACACAGACATACACACAGGCATACACACAAACCCTTCTGCACTTGTGTTTATGCGTGGATACCCATATTTTCGCTTCACTGGGCATGGTGTGTATTTGTGTGAGTGTGTGTGTGTGTGTGCTTCTAATGTGTGGGTGTCTGCCAGGCTGATAGTCAGCTGCACACAAGTAAGGGATGCTGCACATGAGAAAGGGGCTTCAGCTAAAGACCTGTTTGCTGTTGTTCATGCTCTGAGCGACAAAACCACATGACATACATACACACAAACATACAGACACAATGCAGTTGTTGTTTGTCTGCTTGTATTCACCTGTTTCCTTCTCTGCTTGACTTGATTGTGCCCGCATGTCCATTTCAATACCACCATTCGGTCTATCTTTGCCCATCTCTGTCTCTTTGTCTCTTTGCTTATCTGTGTTTCTGTTTAAATGGCAACTATTCATCCAACTAGTATCCGCATGTTGTTTCGCTTTTCTTCTCCATCAATTATATCGCCTGTTTTTCCAGCATCATGTCTGTCTGACTGACTGACTGTGCCTCCTTGTCTATCTGCCAGCCGCTCTGTCTCTTACCATTATCTCGGTGCCCACCTCTCCGCCTGCATAAAAAGTAACATTCACAGGGGAGGTGAGTGATGTGTGTGATGAAACAAACACTACTTTTGGGTTTTACACGTATGTAGTGTAGCACATTTTCACTGATGGAGAGGTAGAACAGAAAGGTGAGCATGAAAGAAAAGGAAGAGGAGGAGGAGGAGGAGAGTGAGAACTGAGACAGACAGTGAAGAGATGAAGAGGAGGGAAGTGTTTGTGTTTATTGGGAGTCACCATGCATGTCCTGTTCCTTCAGAGGCGTGATCTCAAGCGCATGTCTCTCAGTGTGACTCAGTAGCAGCTACAAGGACACACGTGCACATGCTCACAGATTTGCTTTTACATGGCATGGTCATGTATCTGAAAGTAAGCATATATATGAGACCATACGCATCTGATTATGAAGCCGTCTCATCAGTAGTAATCATTTGACAACTGAATGTGAGCACTCAGATTATAACCAGAAAGAGAAAGTTCCCTAGGCTAAGGTTGTAACATAAAATCTTAAAGAACCTTTTTATATATTCATACACTCACTGACCACTTCATCAGGTACATCTGTACAATCTAATGCAGTATAATACAACAGCTAAGCTCATATATTTTCGGGTTTTGTAGCCATTGTCATAAAGGTGATAATTCTACTTGATGTTTTTTATTGAGGTCATAGTGGGTGGTGGTGTACTGGGGTGCATTATATTGAATGGTGTTCTTAATATTTTGTCCACTCCACAGTTGAGTTAACCAAATTTGGGTTTGAAGGTTCTACCCAGTGTAAACATCATATAGCCTGAATGGAGAGTTGTAACAAGCCAGAACAGACAATATGTGACACTGTCAGATAGTGTGGACGTGAATATTTTTTCCAACTCTAAATCTACTTAAACAACTAAGTAGATGTAAGTAAAAGGTAATATATTTTATAATGCCAAGAGTTGAAGTAAGATTTTCCGTAGAGGTAGCAGATGCTAATCTCAATTGCAATGAATTTCTTTTAACGTAATGATTACATCTCAAGGCAAACAATCATTTCCAAAGCATGCAAGTTCTCAGGAACGGAAGACTTGTCTGGAACGGTTTATTTATAACGTACGCCCCTGTTATTGCTTCACCTCTGCTCTCCTCCATCACATTTTTCCATCTTTTCATTGTGTCTTTTGACTTTTCATGTTAGGACACACACACACTCAAATGAGTGTACAGTCAACCACTGGACTGGCTAGACAGGAAGTAGGTCAGCTGGCTCTGACGATGATGAGGTGGGGAGGAGGGATAGGGGTTTATTATAATACTGGCATTGGTGGTGGTGATGGGGGATTGTGTTTGTGTGTCTGTGTGTGTGGGGGTATGGTGTGTGTGTGTGTTGGGTGGAGTGGGGGGGGCACAATGACCATCTCACAGACACACACACACTATACAAAGAGACAGACAGAACTGAGTGGGAATTATAGTGCAGAAAGAGAAGTGGATTCTCATGTTTGCTGTCTCCGCACTTTCTCTGTTATTCTCTTCTCCATGCCTCATCGGCTCTCTGCGACATGTGCTGTTGTCACACATCAACCCCGGCAGCACCTCTATAGATGCCACATGTTTCACTCGAGTGGGAAAGGCCAGAATTGGAGGCAGGCTCAGAGATGTCATCACCATTTCCCTGTCTCACCGTGACTCAGAGTATCAACCAAGAGAGCAGAAGAGGTCAAAGAATTGTGGTCTTTTTCAAATACAGACAGTGGTTTTTATCTAAAGTGATACAGACACATGCTCACACATGCAGGTCAGAGGCGTCAGAAGCACGGGTTCATGCAGTCAGCTGACGAGAGCAACAGATGGTAAAACAGCAGGAAGTATAGCCACAGCACCACACACAGACACACTAACGCACACACTGGCAGTAGACGAATGTGCTGTGCAGGGACTCAGGTGTGAGATGGGAGATGAAAGAGAGAGCAGGTGAGGATGAAGGGATGGCGACACAGTCAGGGGAAGACACAGAGGGAGAAAGTGATGGATTCAGAGAGAGAGGCAGGATGTGTGAAGATGAATGGAGCTTAGAGAGATTTAGAGGGACATCGAAAGACAGAGAGAGCAGAGAAGGATGAAGAAAGCGACAAAGGCTGTACTCGGGCTAAAGGTGGAGATGTGACCAGTGACTAAAGTAGTCCAAGGCAAAGACCCCTCTCCAGATCTCCTCCCTCCCTCTTCATCCCTGTTGCCCAGTAAGGCCACATTCCTCGGCCCTTCACCACGGACGCCATAGTAACGGGGCCACAGCAGCGCCCAAGGCTTACACAGAGCTTATTCATGAATAGTCTATATACTGTATGGCAGTCTGTCGCTGAGAAATGCCCCTCTCCCTCCCACCCTCCTTTCCACTCTGCCTGCCTGCTTCTAGTTGACCTATTTTCTCCCCCCCAAGTCACTGATAGAGCCACATCAAGTGTTTAATTCTCTGCTATACTTATACCAGCATTAAGATACATGTACAAAAATGCTGTCCTAAATGCTCAGGTTAATGGCCGGTTTTCCCGTCAATGTTCTCAATGCACAGGAAGTTATTAAGCTTATGTCTCAAGTAAAAACACCACTTTAAACTGTAATTAATGTGCATCATCTTGCTTTAAAGACATTTAATATTATGTTAAAACATTCTCTGTAGCACACTGTCATCCTTTTTCTTTCCTCTAATACTCAGACAATCCAAAGTGTACACACACACACACACACACACACACACACACACTTGCTCTTGAAGGAATCATGTGCATGTAAACAAGTCCATAGTAGGAGCTGAATCCCTCCACTGTGTCTGACTTCCTTGGTGCGGGGCAGCAAGGAAAGCAAGATTGATTGAAATGACGGAGGAAGAGAGCGTCAGGGAAAAATTGAGAAGAAAAGATGAATGATGAGAGAGGCAGAGGGATGGATGCAAAGATGACATGAGGAGGTGTGAGATGACAAGTTGGCAGAGATGGATGGAAGGCGAAAGGCGAGGAGCGGATGGGTTCATTAGCATCACAGAACAAACTGTGGTGTGTATAGTCTTCGGCGGGCTGTAAATCTGTGATTAAGAGTTGACTCCTCTTAATGTACTGTACGTGTCTGGGTGAGATGTACTGGGAATTAGGCTACCACAGCATCTCCTTGTAAAAGCAGGCATTGGTGAGCCATGTTGTTAAGTGTAAGTGGTTTTATAAGAGGCAGACCTGGCCCCAGCATGACTCCTATCATCCTCTTAGGGTCTCTAATTCAATCCACCTCACTTCTCTGTAATTCACTTTCTATAGACACTAACAGCACTCACCTGGCCACTGCCTAGTGCTCAGAAACATGCCTGTATTAAAAAAAACAGTCAGGGTGAGTTTTAAATAACCAATTATTAACTTTACAAATACTTTTTTCCATTTCTAGTTCTAATTGCATTAAGTAGTTGGGCATTTTGTGGCATTAAGACAATTCATGTTTTGCAAGGTAAGGTATCAACACTGTGAAAAAGATGAGTAATCCACCTTGTCCAGTTGAGGGCAGTGGAACAAGCTCTAAATACATTGTTGACGTGCTTTCTGCTTATACAGTTGATGTGATGAATGTTATAACAAACAGTTGCCTATTTACATATCCACCAGATGCAGAGCAACATTAGCATTCATTTTGAGTTGTGTTTCTAGTCACATGATAACTACAAGCCAGATATTAACTGTGCTTTTAGCTCAGTTTTACTCTCCACCAACTCCTGAGGGAAATGTCTGGCACTTTAGTTGCAGATGCTCCATTATGTTCACTAGCTAGTGGTTGACTGTCTGTTTTGTAGCTTGGTGCTGGGCAGTCAGTTAATCAGTCTTTTTGTTGAAAACAAATGCCAGTTGGAAACTAGCTTAATGAGGGCAGTGAGGGTGAATCAAAACAGCAAAGTCGCGGCCCATAAAACCAAAACAATGAGCTGAAAGACACCAAAACACTTGGCAGAGCAAAGTCATACTGAAGACTCATTAGCCATCTATCAGATTACTTCCTATTTTCAGCCATTGTTAGTATACCATTTTAGTTGGTGCAACTTTAAAATAATTACCCAATAATATAACCACTCTGTTGCAATTCCCACTATCCAGCATCTATGTAGGCTACGCTAAATTTAGCTTAAAATAATCCTGTTTAACCTAGGTCTGGGTCCTGACAAAATGTTTAGAAAATCCACCACTTCTTTTTAGCTGCATGCAGCATGCACACTGACAGGATGTTGATCAAAAGACTTGTGAAATGTATTGATGTAATACGTGCAGATCTTTTGAATTGCAGTAGACAGTAGGTAGTAGTATCAACATGAAGTACATTTTTCATTTATACTCAGAACAATTTGCTTGTGCTTTTGTCTGAAATGAGTGCAGATTGTTTTGAGATTGCACTTTTTCTTTTTAGTAATTTGTGTTAAGTGTGCACCCTCACAGATATATATATAGTTCCCATACCTGCACTGATTTATTTCTGATTTAGCAGAAATCTAGTTCTCACTTATTGCACTGTTGGTGTTTTTTCAGTGTGCTCACACAAACAGCTTCTCTATCGTACTTATCCGTGAGCCATGAGTTCAATAGCAATCTTGACCTTAACTGATAACAGAAAAACTGATAGATATGTCATGCTAAGGCCTTTACAGCAAATAACTTTAATTTCTCTGCTAATAAAACCTCCTCTGATCTGCAGGTTACAGCCAGCTCTATAGCTCTTAATGCTCAGTAGCATGCCTGTTTTTATAATAGAATTTGACATGGCATGATGGAGTGACAAAAATATATTGAATGTTTAGATTTCCAGACATTTAGACCCTAATTGGAAAATATACAGTAAGGGATTAGATAAGAATACTGTCATTTTTCAGTATTTGTGGTTTTGTTTACTGAGTTTTTAAGTGTTCGTTCTTCTTTTAAAGTATTTTTTGACAGTTTACCTGTAAATATTAATAAGAGTGGCTCTGATACCAACCACATGGAACCACAAGTCTTGGTATGTACTGGCACAGTGAACCAGGAACTTGAATGGCAGCCAGATAGAACAAAACAAAAACAGAGTCTCAGGTGTTTGTCACATTGAATGTACACGAGACAAAGTTGTATAATATAATGGAATAAAACAGTATTTTGTTATCCAACACTTAAATCACATATTCTTGCAAATTAATGGTGAGACTAGAGAGAGAGAGAGAGCTATGCACAGATAATGGTTGTTGTACGTGTTGATCAGGGGATGAGTCATGCTTTTCCTTGTTTTGTTGACGCAGAAATGTTCTTTCAACTTCACACTTACAGCAGTTATGGCCAGTGTGGTTAAGAAGAAATGTTTATGTGTCCATAATCTCTTGTCACTTTTGAATGTGGTGATTTTGGTGATCATATTGAATGTGTTCACATCAGGATTAGCTTTTGGTTAGGTAAGAGTTAGGGTTAGGAATGTAGGGAAGAGGATTAAGGTTAGGTTGAGGAATGAAAGTACGAATGCAGTCAGTAAAAGTCCTCACACATGTAAAGTGGCTTTTACAAGAACTGCCGCCCTGCACTCTAAAAGCCATTATTTCTAATGGCCTGTGCCTCTCATGGACCAAGATTCCCTGTTTGGAGAAAAAAAGTGGACACAGTATTCATTTCAGTGTCCAAAGTTTAGTCCTACTTTTGCACAAAACCCTTCTATGTCCAGGAGAAATGGCAAAAAAAATACACTACTAATGAAGCAAAAGAAGCAAAACACTTAGAAACGCAACATTACTGTTTTCATGTAAAAGCCTTGCAAATGTTTTTATAAAAATGTCCTCACATAAATTTAGGGAAGTTGCTTTGTGGTTTTGGAAAATTCTCAGATGTCTGGTCTGTTATGAAACAACTAATAGATGAAGTAAAAAATACAAAACAAAAACATGCACAGTCATGATGGGTAGACTACAAATCTTCTCAAAAATTCACATATTGGAGATGTGGCTGTGTGTTTTTACTGTACATCACCTCCTAAATGCCTGATCCCCATTCTTCCTGCTGTCAGCAAATTTCTGTTGTTTCAGAAGCTATAATTAATAGGTTTTTGTTATTCAGCAGCTTCACACAGACACGCGGTGATTCATCGTCCACTAGTGAGGTCATGTGGCAGTCATGTGATGCTGGCAAATGCTCAGCAAGAACACAAAATGAGAAGGGGACAAAATTGCTCCACTGATAGGGAACTCTAAACCACTGACACACAAGCATGCACACACATAAGCACAAATGCCTACACGCTGACAAAGCCTGGCGCATACTGAGAGCTCATTCTGCAAGTGGCCTATAAAATATGAATGATATTGTGCAAAATTTTTATCAGCAAGCCTAAGGACATGTATGAACTGGAGCAGCAAAAACGTTCTGTTTCTCTAGCCACAGCACTCATTCTGTAGGCTGTGCATGGAGGAGAGGGAAGTTCCACATGCATGTCCAGTGCTTGTGGTGACTACGGTATATGAATATGCATGTGTGTGTGTGTGTGTGTGGATTTGCATGCGTTGGTATTATGAGTCTGTTGTGTGAGAAGAGAAAGAGAAAGAGAATGCATCCTTAGATGTATCTTGGGAGTTCCTGTCAGAACTTTGTATGCAGCTCTGAGACTTAATTCACACAGCTGCCAAACACACACACACACACACACACACACACACACACACACGGAGAAAGAAAAATAAAGTGAGAGGAGGAAAAAAAATCTACCTGCATAAGCTCAAGGCCTGATAGCAATGCAAACAGCCACACTTCTGGATGCTGCTGTCTGCACTGCTGAAAGCGGCTTGCAGTCTCTCTCTGTGACTCTCTCTTTCGCACATACACATGCATTTAGTTAGACACACACTCTTCATTTCATGCCCACTCATACTCGTTAGAACATTTGAACACTGGCACTTGTGTAGGAGTGTGCTTTTGGCACAGCACATGAGTGTGTGTGTGTGTGTGGTTATGAGAGTGCGAGAGAGCGAGACAGCGGGAGGATGTACTTGAGACGGAGTGTGAGAGAATGAGTTTGTCTGCCTTTTTGTGCAAACGTGCTGTGTGTGAGGGAAAGTGCATTTGTGTGTCTGCTGCACATAAAAGAGAGAAGAAGGGTAAAAAAAACGACAGGAAAAGGAAGGAGAGAGCAAGAAAAGCACAAGGCACTGTCTTCAGAAATGGCTGACAGGTTGACAGGTCTGCTGAGACCTGCAGAAACTAACATATAGAGACAGAGCAATGGAGAGAGGGATAGAGAGAGGCTGTGTGAGAGAAGAAAAGCTGAGAAGAATTGAGGAAAGAGAGAACGTAAGCCTGTGCCAAGATACAGTATTAAAATATACACTTGCAGACACCTTGCATGCAGTAATAAACAGTGGGGCCCGAAAGGCACTTGCGAAATTTTCTGTCATCCTTTGGCCATAATCATGTGTCATTTCCTTCTCTATGTAAGCATGTTATGAAAACAAAATTATCTGAAAGTTGATCTGAAATGCTGAAAGTGAGAAAGAGAAAGCAACCTAGCGACAGATGAAAAAACAAACAAAAACGGGACAGACTGTGTACCAAAGACACAGGAGAGATGTGATGAGGTTAGAGGAGAGACAAGGATGGCAATAGAGTGCTTGTGTGGCTTTTCAGAATGGAAATACAAAGATGCTTTATTGAGAGGGGAATAGTCTGTGAAAAGTGGGTATCATGTAATATCGTCTGTTCTCCAGTTTTGCATGAGTCCCAGTGCAGATCTGCACAATGGCATGGTTTATTTCAGTGAATCAGCATTGAAAAAAGCCTCTAGCTGTGTCCTAATGGAAGATTTCATTTTTAAACATCTTTGCTTCATGTCATCAGAATGATTTATAAACATCATTCATAATGGAAAAAAAGGTATGGAAAATTACGTTATTGATTATTGGTTATTGGTATATTTGTATCTGACATTATAGCACTGTATAGAGAAAATTGTAAAGTGAGCACTAACATTACACATTGACAGACATTGTTGATATGAATTTTCCCAAGAATAGCTCTCAACATCTCTGCTGGCACCTCTGGCTGAAAGAACAAGTAACAAAGCTAAAGAGAGTTGCGACTGAGACAAAAGAAAAGATGGTATCTAAAGTTTACAAAACTTTTTAAATGGCAAGGACACACTGGATTAAAAGAGACATAACAGAAGCTGGTAAACACCTCAGTGGTTTTGGGACTGTGTTGGAATGAGAGGAGTGTTGGACAGAAAGTCTTGTCCTGGACAACGCGGGTTAGCGAACAGAAGCTTGTGGAGCAGAGAGAGTGTGAAAGAGAGAGAGAAAGAAGGAGAGGGTGAATACCAGCTATTGTTGGAATGCCGTAGCAACGTGCGGCAGAGTGGAAGGGGGAGGTGTGTGTGTGTGTGTGTGTGTGTGTATATATGTGTGTGTGTCTGTGGGGTCAGCGAGTTTTATGCTGTATTAGAGCTGCTCCGTGTCAGAGATGTGTTGCGTTCTGTGTTGGCAACCTAGCGACTGTTGGTTTAAATGATTAGCTAGTCTGGACATAGGCCTAAAACAATCCAGCACTGCATTTCAGACCAATGTGTCAACACCCGTTGTGTTCAGTCGGTTGAGCAACACTTCAGTACCGACTGGTTAGAGGTTCATCTCCCATTGTTCAAAATACATGTATCCACTGTTGTAATATGGATAACTACAGCCTTTCTAGCAGGGCTGTGAGGTTGTACTTTGGTCATGCTAAGAGTTAAAAATGCTAACATCAGAATGCTAACATACTCATAATTACAATGCGAACATGCTGATGTTGCTATGTTGTTTAGCATGTATAATGTTTACCATGTTCATTATCTTACTGTAGTGTGCTAGCATGCTACCATTTTTTTTAATAACACTAAACACAAAGTATAGCTGAGATGGATGGGAATTTCATTACTACTGCAAGTATTTGGTTATGAACTTTTGGACAAATTACTGATATTGGTGACGTTTTTTTTTTTTTGGTCCAATCCAAACCCCAAAATATTTAGTGTCAAGTTTAACAAAGAAAAAGCATCAAATATTGAGAATTGAAAAGTTGAAATGAATGAATTTCCAGCATATTAAAAAAGTGACAAAGACAATTATTCAGTTATTAATTTTTTTCCTGGCAGTTAGCATAATAAGACTGCTTGTTTGTCTTTTTGAGAGCCTTATCATCTGTGACAGTGGTCTCTGGCAGCTTGACATATTCTGTTTCAGCTACAGAGACAATAGACAATGGAGTTGTTTTCACACATTTTATTGTAGTTACCAGTTTATTGTTACTTTAATTAATTTAATTTATTTCCTTGGCAGAAGAAACATCTTACACAACCCTTTAGAAACTCTGCAAGTAAACAGGACTAACAAAACACTTTTAGGGCTGTCTGTCTCAACATAAACAGACTTCAATACACTTGCTAGCTTGGCAACCTTAAGGCTATGAGCATTCTATAATGCAATACTCCACGTAGGTGGCCTTATCCATTTAAAATATAATATCTGATGTGAGCATGTAATTGTCTGGATGAGATTATGTATTTGTGACAGTAATGAAAATCATCCTGGAACCATGATTCTCTACAATATTTTGTGCCAATTCATGTACTTAATTTATAGACATTCCAGTGAAACATAAATGTTCAGAATTTCATGATATACATCCACAACTTGTGGAGATATTTCAGTCTGGACCAAAGTGTCTGGACCGACCATCCAAGCTTTGTCATCCATTGAGCTACGCGCTAGCATGGCTAAGAAAATTGATGTCATGCTTTATAATACTTGATAACTCTAACTCTAAATCTGATTCAACATACACTGAAGGGTTTTTAAGTTGGTTTTTAGTTGAATGCATGAATTAATGCTCTTGTTATGCTTATTGATCCTAATCCCATCATGTTTCCTTTGTCTTTCTAGGATCCTGCTGGCATCTTTGAGTTGGTTGAGCTGGTGGGAAATGGCACATATGGACAGGTCTACAAGGTAAGATATGCACACAAATAGACTTTAATATCTGTCTTTCTGATAGCATTCTCCCGTATTCTCTAGAAGTGTATGGAACAAAGAATAGAAATATGCACTGTGACAGAAGGAAACAGAAAAGACAGGAGATAAAAGCAGCACACAAGCTTGAGAGAAATGGAGCGAATGTAAAAGAGACTTAAATGCAGAGAAGAGAGGCAGAAACTGGGGCACATTAAAGTGATTTTAGTTCCCTTTCTCATTTTTCTTCCTTTTGTCTCTGTCCTTACTGTATTTACTTGTCTTTCTGTACATCTGCACCTCTAGATTACAGAGGGAAAAGACTAGACTAGATTCAAATCTTTAGGGGGAAGTGTTTGTTCTTAATTGGTTTGCTGTTGAGACATCACTGTGGTCTGAGGTATTTGCTGTCAGCTGGACTCAGCTGTTTCCCGCTGTCGTTCAAACACTATCTTTCCGTCCATGTCATTGTCTGAACTTCCTCTTCCCTCCACCGTTCTTCAGTTCTCGCTTCCTTTTCCTGCTGCTGCTGCCTCATCCTGTGACTTTACAGCAGCCTGTGGCACTTTGTTCACTCACCTATGGCTGGAATAAACATGTGTTTGTTCAAATATCTGAAAGGAGAGACATGTGAAGGCCCTTTTACATGTGTGTGTTGTGTGTGCTAGAGTGTGTCTAATGGAACAGTGAGTCAAGGTAAGATGGTGATGGAGAGGAGCTGTTCTTACACCAGATTGTACCAGATGAAGGGTCAGGTAGAGGTCATACATGACTCTTCACTCTTCTAGAAATAATCTGACATTCTCACATGAGTGTGTGTGTGTGTGTGTGTGAGTGGGACAGAGGGGAGGAAAAAACACAAAAGGAATGGAGAACAGGAGAGTTATGTGTATCCATTTATTGCTGACTGTGCTGTCTTGGTGAAAGTCACGGCTCATTTACTGGCTGACATTCAGCCAGTCTGTTCCTATACATTACCGAGCCACAGAACGCCTGTGGCAACAGCAGCAGCCTGTTGGGCCTGTGGCCCATACAGCTGATCCACACTGGTTTCTGATTGGGTGTCACACAGTGTATAATACTAAATGGAGTCGATAGTGAAGCTTATACTATTATTTCTTACTATGTGGCAGCTCTGAAAATTACACTTGTACTATTTTATTTTATTTTTCTTTTACACCTATGATGTTGTGAATGTGTCTACTAGATATTTTCGTGAGTTTTGTTGGCAAAACACTCTTTTAAGAAATATGCAAGGAGACTTTATGAATTAAAACAGTAAGTTACTTTATCCATTATTTAATGGACAGAGGATGAATTAGTACTACCTGCTTCCATCTCTCAGTTGTGAGAATTTGCTGCCTTTCTATGTCTTATTTGAGGGTTTTGGACCATTGTTCAGATAAAGCAAATTTGAAAGTGTCATCTTGAGCAATAGGAATTTTTGTTAGGCACTTTTCACTATTGCCTGATAATCACAGATCAAAAAATGACATTAGTTGATAGTAAAATGAATAGTTACTTGCAGCCTTAATATGAATCATCTTTTTTTTAAACAAGCAGAAAACATGCTGAAAATGCTTTGTAGTGCTCAAATTGCCCTTTCTGTACTGCATGAATAGACACAGATGGGGCCAGATGTAAACTGGAAAAAATGTGACTCATACATACAGATTAGGAGTGGGGTCACTTGAGCAAAAATGCCATCTATTTTAAATTCCTTACTCGGTTGACATCCCCCATCTAGGTAAGCAGTCTGAAGACGATCAACTTCTTGTGAACAGGTGAACTCACAGAGAAGATTAATTAACTTTCAGTCTGCTAGGCATTAGTGAACTAGAATCGCTCTGACTCTCTCTGAACCATTTTAGACACTTGTTATAGCAGAGAAAATAACATAACAAGCATATACTATATATACCTCAGGACTACAGTCAGGATCCATGAATTGAGTGAACACAGGTGGATTATGAATTTTTGCTCAGATGTAAAGATGAGAGTCAGACGGGCTGTAAACATGATTTTACTTCTTGCTATGATTCCAATTCTCCAATTTGCTGAGTGGCCAGGGGCCAGTTTTTCTCTGATGTATCTGTGATCATAGATTGCAAGTTAACAAGTTGTGCTTTGATATTTTCTATTTGCTGCAGCTGCTGCAAACAGGAGAATGAACAGACAACTCCTCTAGAATACACAAGCACTCTATAGCTTGTTTCCTTGGTGAATTTATTGGGCAATGTATGCAGATAATCAGTTATAACCAGATTTTATTTTCACTGAAATTGAAAATGTATTTCTGTGGATAGACAGATTCAGATGACCTTTGGGCTTACTAAAACTTTAATAAACCCGTTGGAAGTGAAAAATGCATCGGTTAAAAGCTAAGAACTACTACATTTCCAGAGCAATCATGATTTGGGAGGTTTAGCTTTCCATTAGGATTATAATATGAAAACTCATCAAAACAGGAAGCAGTAATCGGATACTTTGGTGCTTGTCCTGCAACAAGAACACAACTCAACCAGTCCATTGCATTCTGCTGCAGTGGATTTTACTTGGTGGACTATGTGTAATGAGGCTAGAGATATAGATTTATGTGTACCCATGCATGCATCCTTTTGTGTTTTAAGTATATATGTGTGTGATAGTAATGGCCAGTGCAATGTTTTATGTTATTGGTGATGGAGGGTCATTAATGTGCTGAACAGCTACAGTTCTTTGTGTCTGTGAGCAAGAGATAACAGGTTTATCAACAATTTCATTACCCCATCTAGTTAAATGATACAGATCTGGTCCGTGGTGCTTTATCTCTTTTTTTTTCTCCCCTTGTGTACACCCAAAATCTCATCTCAATTAAAAATTAAACAAATAATAAAAAAAATGTCTTGAAAAGTTGTTCCAGGCTGTTGCTTTTTGTTGCAGTTTCCTTATCAGCAAAAAATAGTTTGGCCAAGAACAGTGATAGACGAGTAGCCACAGCAAAAAGATAATTTTAGCTTGACTTCAGTTTCTCACCCTCTGTCTCCCTTTCTCATCTTACATCTCCATGGCAGTTATGTTTCTTTGTTTTTCCTCCTCTGTCTATTCATCCCCTTCACGTCTTCATCCCTTGCCTCTGCACATTTCTCTTATCAATATGTAATCATGTTTTTCCTCTGGTTTTCCCCAGTTTTTTGGGTTGAAACTTCCCTGTTGAGCTGTACTTAAGGGAGCAGCCTCTGCCTACAGTATGTGTATATATAGCTTCGACTGGCTGCTCTAAAAGGGCCATAAATAGAGAACATGGGTAATGCTGAATAATTAAACACATTCTCTCTCCACTTTCCTCCCTCTCCATCTCGCACTCTCTCACTCTCTCTCTCTTCCTCTGTTTCCTCCTCTAGCTCTCTCTCTCCCTTTTTCTCTCTTACTGTTGTCACTCTCTTTCTCATCAGCTCCTTCTGTCCGCTCCCTCATTGGTATTTCCTCTCTTTATTTTGCCACGTCTCTCCCCCTTCCACTCGCATCCCACCAACCCACCCTCCCTCCCTCTCCTTTTTTTTAAATTTCATCACGCTTCTGTTCCTCTACTGTCCCCCCCCCCCCCCCCCCTTCTCCTTTTCTTTCTTATGGCTGTGAATATTTGATGGGGCTTATGGGAATTGCAGTTCTCCGAATTGAGGAAGCACTCCATGCCTCACACATAGTGCCACAGTGGGGTGGGAACAGGGATTATTCCTGGGCAAACCACTGGCCGAAACGCTCGCTGGCTGACTGACAGGACGACTTATTGACTGACAGGCTTATTGATTGGATAATTGATTAATCACAGTTCCTCGTCATTCCCGGGAGAGAAGTCATTTTTCTCCTTGATGGTTGCGAGGACAAGTTTAGAGGGCAGCTAATCATATCTTGGTCACAAGAACACAAATGCTACACAGGCACACACATTTGCACACAAGCGATACATGAACGATGACACATTCATCCCATCGTCTCATCAACTTGTCTCCTTGGCTTTGGCAGCAACAAAACATTTCCGGTGTTTGTGTGAGTGTGTGATTGTGTGTGATTGTGTGTGATTGTGTGTGATTGTGTGTGAGAGTGTGTGTGTGTGAGTGTGTGTGCGTGTGTGCGTGCGTGTGTGTGCCATTTTCACATTTCACATAGTTTCTCTGCATGACTGTGCTGTCTCCATGCAGCGAAGGAGCAGGAGAAAAAGAAGAGAAGAGACGACCAATCTTTTTCTCTCTGATGACAGAACACATCCACTCTGCTCCTCCTCAGGCAAAGTGCTCCGCACTCTTAAAATATTTACCAGTCACTCTGACACACACACACACACACACACACACACACACACACACACACACACACACACACACACACACACACACACACAGAGACACAGCAGAGCAAAAGTGACGGTTGGGGACCTGGGCTGTATGGGTGTTTATATGCTCACCCGCTGTGACAGCAACTCACTACAAAGAGCAGCTCTATGGTTTCCATTTATTACACTGGTGTGCGTGTGCAAAAACCTATGTTTGTGAACACAGGTTTAAAGGGGCATGTAAGTAGTGACATACCATCATGTCACTGTGTTTGTTTGTTTGTTTCATGTAGTCAGGAGAGACGGTTGTGTTGTGTTGTGTTGTGTTGTGTTGTTACAGCTCTGAACAGTATTTCTTCTTATCATGGGTTTCTGTTATCTTTCAAACTGATGAGTAGATGAGATGGCACAACACAGCACGGAGTCATGTGCAATTATGACCTTGATTCTTTACTGATATCATGATAATCTTGTTACTGTGGCAATCGAGGGCCTCTGGATGAAAACAAATGGATGGGATGAAAATTAGGATTAGGACTCAAATACATTTTTGTCTTATTAACCAACCACACCTGTATCTTTCTCTCTTTCTGTCTCTGTGTCTGTGTCTCTTTATTGTTTTTTCCTGCAGTGTCCCTGTCTGTTTTGCACCCAGGCCCACCTCTCCTCCTCCTCCTGCCTCGCCTGCCCTCTTAAGAACCGCATAAAACTTCAAAGTTATTTTATCTTCCTTATCTGCTGGAAGTCACGCCGCAAAGGACTGTGGGAGATTTTTCTCTCTGCATTCCCGCGACCCCACTACCACATATGCACACATGAGCACGCCACGCTCACACAAACACACAGACACACACTCACCTCAGAGAAGCAGCATGAAGTGTGAAAGCCTGGCATAAGAGACTCTGAAAAGGAAGGAAGATAGAGTGACTTCATTTATTCCTCTTTGTTTGATGTTCTGAACTCCTCCAGCTAGTATTTCACAGCAGGAAAGGAGATCAAGCAAGCAAGCATACACAGTGTGTGCCTTTTTTGAAAGTAGTCAAGATTATAAAAATGGCAACTTGATAAATCTGTGGTCATGTTACATTTTTGTATGTTATGAGTATGTTATTTCTTGCCCTGTAAATAATATTTATTCTATTTTAGTCACATTATTTGATCGGAAGGCTGATATGAATCAAAACTGTCCTGGATACATCTCTGAGTACTACCCACAGAACGATTGATTGATGATTTATTGATTGATAAATAAATAAATAAAAAATGAAGAGCATGAAATCAATATTCTACTTGGAAAACCAGAGGCTTCCAGTTGGGTCAATCATCTCCCTATACTATTTTATATTTTCATTTACTAAAAAAGACCAGGGTTTAGGATTTAGGAGGATCTATTGGCATAAATGGAACAGAATATTCATAAGTATGTTTTAATTAGAATATAATATCCTGAATTTAAGAAGTGTTATGTTTTCGTTAGCTTAGAATGAGTCAATGAGTGCAATCTGCTACCTCACTGTGAGATGCCACTAAATCCTACACACTGGTCCTTAAATTGGTTAAAAATAGCAACACAGTAATGAGAGGTGCACTTGGAACTGTTTGAAAGCAGTTAGTAGATTTTGAAAACAGTGAAACATCTGATAGCATATAATAACATTACAATAATATATCACAATTGCATCTTAATTTTTAAAGGATGCTGGTAATATGCTTTACTTTCGTTAGTGTCATTATATTTTATGAAAAGACCAAAACCAACAATGTGTTTCTCCATCTCTCAGTATTTTCTGACTCTGACTCTTACATCCAATCCCATTTGCTTCCACTGAAAAAAAAGAAGAAAAACAATATGGGAAAATTAAGGATGAAGGATGTGAACATTTCAAAACAGCTGGGAATGGTAGTTTTTAGAAACCATTGCTCACGCTATAGTTAATAGTGTGTTTGTTGGCAACTATTTGTGTGCTACGTGAGTGTTTTAGGCAGCAGGACGATGTGTGCGGTCTATTCAAAATTAACTGTGGAAAGGTGTGGCTCACTGATCTGCTTCTGATAGATTTTTGAATCAACAGAGGAATCTCAGACTTTAGTTGCACAATACTAGACTTGTTGGAATCAGAGCATTGTTGGTTTTGGTTACAGTCTTGTATTAATTGACAATGGAAAAAAAAATATTGTTACAATGTAGATTGAGGTATAACATGCATGTGCCATAAAACTAAGAAATAATGATAATTTAATAGTAAAAGCATAGGATTAAAACATTTATGTAAACGATTTTTATATGGTATTGATAATCATAATTATTTGCCAAGAGTACAGGGTATGTTCACTTCTGTTTGACTGAGTTCAGATACCCTTTTGTGCCATGACTATCAATTTAAAAATTCACCAGAATTCAAAAATGTTGGTCTCTGAGTCTTTCTCTAGTTCTTGCACAAGGGGAGAACATTACTCATTCCTGCAGCCTGCCTTAGAAAATGTACAAGCTAGTCATCTGTATGAGTAAATTGTAGCAGTAGCGTGATAAGGGGCTGACACATGTAAATTGATAAAGAATGTAGTTTTTTATGGTACTCTTAGTGCTAATGGGGATGCTGTCAGAAGGTCTCAGCTGGGCGTGTTTGCAGGCTATAGGGTCTGAGTATGCTTTGTGTTCATATGTACAATAAGTGGAGCACAGCCTGTTGCCATATAGCTACTATATGTCCCTTGTGTAGATGTTGTTTCAGTTGCTTACAATTTTACACCGTGTCATTGCCCCTCTCTCTACTTTATCTACACACACTAACTCGCACACCCACACGCACACACTTCAATCTCTGGAGTCCTTATGAATGAAATGTGAACCATGACTGAGGTGGATGTTGCTTGTTACCGTGGGAACAGCAGATGTGCTCGTTCCGCCCGTGTGCAGTGGCACACGCACACCTGGCAGTGTGTTCATTAGCCTACATCCTCGCTTCGTCTTCCCCAAGGCCACATGCCCCACTTACCCACAATGCACTCCTGTCACCCAGACCAGGGTCAATTAGCCATGCCTGATGTCAATAGCAATCTCTCATTCTCTCTTTGTCAGCCTCTCGTTCTCTCTCATGTTTTCAAATCACATTCCCCACTCTTTATTTGATGCTGTGCACTGTAAAGAGCTATTTAGCCAAGGTTTTATTCCCACAGTTAGATTTACTGCTCATCAATAGTTAAATCAATAACCTATACCAGCCCTGACACTCTCTATTATTCTTTATTCCTTCTGTCCTCTCCTTTTTCCATACGAATGTGTTCTTTTCACAGCCCTTAGCTCTTCATTTCGTTCTTCATCCTGCTCTCTTTCATCTGCACAACTTCTCATATTCATCTTTGATGTCCTTAGCACATTCTCCTTCCTCATGCCCTCACTCAGCTGTTTTTTCTCTCTCTCCTCCGCTTTTCCCTCTCTCACCTCTGGTCCGTACAGTAAATCAGCTCGGCTGTTTGTTTGACCTCCAGAGCCGCCGAAGCGTGATGCCGATGTGCTGAACCTGCTGCTTTGCCTCCTCGCCGCAACCCTCCTCCTCCTCCTCCTTCTGCACCTCCTTTTGTAGTGTTCCCTCAGTCATGCACACTATTCAACTCCTCTCTCTCTCTCTCTCTCCTCCAGTATGCTTGCTTGTTCTGCAGATATTGTAGCAATGGGGAGGGGGGCGAGTTGTTTCTTTCTGTTGTGACTCTAAACACGTTAGGCAGTTTGATTTGAAATGAGAGATAAGTGGGTGAGTGGGTGGGTCAGCTCTGAGTGAATTAGTGAGTGAGTGCATTTGTGAGTTAACCTGTGTAAATGAGTTAGTGATTCAATGAGCCAATATGTTAGTTTGTAGAAATACTGTTGTGATTGTGTGGGGTTAACTTTTTTTTTAGAGAGGTGGTCACACAGCTGTTTAGATGGATTTCAGCTAAAAAAACAACAACAACAACAACAACATTTGTGCAGGCTACGGTACGGTACATGTGTTTAGATGTGTGTTGACTTTGTGTTTCATTTAATCTGTGTCAGCCTCAAATGCCTACCATAAATAAGCTTTGCACACACACACACATGTTCATCCAGTGAGTGGTGATCCTGTTAGGGCTGATTTATTTCCATCACATCAAAGAATATATTATGATGGGCACAAGCTTTTACTGTTTTCCATGCATAAAAACAGACACATATGCAAGCCCACAGATCCCTTTTTTATAAATATAACATAAAACTAATCATATTTCTTGTCATGATGATGGACTCATCATTTGTGTACCCTGCATCTGCCTTGTCTTTTTGTTTTCTCGCACTATCACACCACCATGAACACTGACAGATGTGCTTTTGTTGCTCATGATCAAATTTGTGTGTTTGCCTGTTTGCAAATACCACTTGCTTTAAACCATTTGAGATTATTTAGCGTCAAATCCTTTCCCTGACCCCTAGATTAGTCTGTTTTCCCCAACATTTGTGTGTCCACTTGCTTTTTAATTAGCTTGTTGGGCTGCGAGGAGGCAGGTTAATGAGCAGCTATATTTCAGACCGTTGATAGATTATTGTTTCAGTAGGCTTTAGCCGATAGCACCATCTCATTCAGAGTGGAATCAACACATGCTGCCTGTCTGTCGCAATTCAGCTTTTCCTTTTCTGCAACTACCCACCCCTCCTCCCCTCACCCGTCAATAAAAGCCCTCTGGACTATTCTACAGATCATTGCTCTCATCTTTCTTCCTCTCATCTTTTCTTTTTTCTTTCATCTCCTCAGTCTCTCTTCTTTTACTACCTCCTTCTCCCACAAGCTCTCTGCTTGAATGTGTTTCCCTCATTTTCACTTGCTCTCGTTATATCTTTTCTTTCCTTTTAAATCTCTTCCTGTCTCAATTTGTGTCTCTCCTCTCTTCCTCTCTCATGTGTAAGTGTATGAGCAGCCTCGGGGCGCTTCTATATTTCCTGGGCAGTGCAGTAGTAGATTGGAATGGAGGCCTTTGTCACTTTTATTTACTGCCTCACTGATTCCACAACAGTGTGTGCGCTTGCTTGTGTTTGTGGCCGCTTGTCTGCATGTATTGGTGTGTGAGCATGTGCGAATGCGGAATGATTGCAGGTGTTTGAACTGCAATAAGGTGTGTCTGGGAGTATTGCCACCTTTATTTCTTTGCGAACCTTTAAGCAGAACCCCTTTTTGTAACTTCTGTTCCCTTAAATTGGCTTTAATTCAGTTTTGCAGCTCTGGCACCTGCTGCTGGGCATGCTGGGATTGCAAGCCTAGAGACTAGGTGTTGATACTAGGGTACAGA
Source organism: Scomber japonicus (assembly GCF_027409825.1). Lineage (NCBI taxonomy): Eukaryota > Metazoa > Chordata > Actinopteri > Scombriformes > Scombridae > Scomber > Scomber japonicus. The sequence continues at coordinate 10,749,551 of NC_070593.1, read as the reverse complement.
CTGAAATACTGCTTGTCTGAAATCCTTCAACCTTAACACAGCTGAGCTTGTGTGTGTGTGTGTGTGTGTGTGTGTGTGTGTGTGCGCGTGTGTGTGTGCGTGTGCGTGTGTGTGTGTGTGTGTGCGCGTGTGCGTGTGCGTGTGTGTGTGTGTAATCTCCTTCTAGGATTTGCTATAAACTAAAAATGTATAGCGTGAAATCTCAGGGGCACATCCCATAGTACATTTCTCCCCCATGCCGACAGGCCCTATGCCAGGAGAGCATGTTTAGATGCCATTCAGTTGATTCTTGCTTGATGTTGGTGTCTGTTTGTGTGTGTATGCATGGATTACTGTGACGGCACAGATTAGGATTAGGGTGTGACCCATTTCCTTTTGACAAAGAGTCTGTTTGTCTCTTCCTAGTTTGGTGAGTGCGCACATGCGTGTTAATTGCGTATGTTTGCTTTTGTCTTTTGGGGTCATTTGGAAACAAGTGACTGATCAGAGACTGAAATCATGGTTGCATAACATTGCTGACTTTGGGAAAAAACAATGTTGCTGTAGTCAGAAGTCCAAAAACATTACATTTAGGTAAGCTAAGTAGGCAGAAAACTAGATGACAAATGATGAACATTGAAAGGATCATTCAAAATTGGCTGTCACTTGTGTTAAAATGCTTCCTAATTTGGCAGTCAACTTCTCAGATGTCGCAGCGTCCTTGAACACACCGACAGGTAGCAAGTTTATAAAATGGCTCAGCTTGCTACTGCATCACCACAATGACAAAAAACTGAAAAACAAAACAATAAATAATGACACCATTGCTTAGTACTCAATAACTGATGAAAACTGAGTCCTGAAAATGTTGGTTTTGGACTTTTATACTGACATGGTTGCTATCTTGCAAAATTCAGATATATAGTTAAAGAACCATGCCAATATTGTTGTTCATTAACTCAGATGTCAGATGTCAAAAACCATTGCATTTAGGTGAGCTAAGTAGTCAGAACATCAAACTTAGATGACAAATGATAACAGGCATCGAAAGGGTCATTAGAATTTTGGCTTTCACTTGTATTAAAATGCTTCCTTTTTGGCAGCCAACTTCTCAGATGTCGCAGCGTCCTTGAACACACCGACAGGTTGCAGGTTTCTAAAGTGGCTCAGCTTGCAACTGCATCACCATGATGACAAATACTGAAATACAAAACAAAACAAAAAATCTCAAACTCATAAATACTGACAACAAGGTGATCATTATGATTGACAGGCTACCATGAGCAGGTTTCATGTCTCTGAGGTGATTTTTAATCGTAGCAAAATGAATGAAACCAATGGCTTTTGGGAAAGTAGGAAATCAATCTTAATTACGGTAGGCTTTTGAAAATTGTCCCAAGTAATGAGATTTGTAGTTAATGGGCTAAAACATGCGTATCTATCGTTATGGATGTTTAAATTTTTGTCTTGTGCAAAGGAAAGTCAAATAAGGATCAAATTTAAACCACAAGAGACTAATTTAAAAGTAAAATTTGGATGGTTTACTCTGACCTTGCAGCTTGGCCAAACAGAAAGTACACACATGGGATAGATGCACTGTAAAATTCAGCTCTCTCAGTAAAGTAGTCTTCTTCTCATCCACCTTCTCATATCTGAATCACTTCCTTCCTTCTCTTTCTTGCATTCTCCTTGCCTCACCCTATCCTCACCTCTTCCTCTAAACATCAACTCTCCCATATCAGGACAATAGTCTCTTATACCCATTATTCTTTTTCTTTCACTCGGTGTGTGTGTGTTTAAGTGTCATGCACACTGTACTCTGGCCAGCCAAGACTGTTGCTAGGCTACGACAGGAAGTGTCCTGCATAGTAAATGTGTCCGGGGGGGGGGGGGGGGGGGGGGGGGGTCTGTGTAATTGACTTGGCAAGGGCATGGATGCGCACACCAACAAACAAAATACACACACACTATGTAAAAGCATTTCTTTCTCGCTGACACACACAGACACACACAGATGCTTTGGGTATCATCACCAGCAGGTTATATTGAAGCAGTGGTTAGCATGTTGGTCCCGCCTAACTGAGGTTGCAAGCTGAGAATGATGAAGAGATGCTTCCCTCTGCAGCCTGCAGCACTGTGTGTGTGTGTGTGTGTGTGTGTGTACCCCTCAACATTCAGCTCCATATAGCAGCAGACAAATTCTAAAAGAGAATCATTACACACACACACACACACACACACACACACACACACACACACACACACACACACACACACAGCTTCCTCTTTTTCATTGCAAGACACACACTCACTCACACTTCATACCAAGTACCTCTCTCCATACTCTTTACTTTCACTTGGCAGGTGCAGTTAATCATAATTTATTACGTGTTGATGATAATTACTGGAATAGGTGTACTTTGTGTCATTCTGACACCTTCCTCATGCGGCACATGGCTGGGGACAGATGAAATTAGGGATGAGACAGCGCCATCATTTTTCTATTGATGATTTTTAAGTGTATTTTTAAAAGATATTCTTTTATGTATATTGTTTCTTGTATGTGTACATGTTTACCTGTCTGTCTGTTGTGCTGCAACCAAATTGCCCAATATGGGATCTCAACAAAGACTGAACTGAACTGAACTGAACTGAATTGAAACCATATAACATTGGATCTGAAATCTGATTTTGTGTCATCCTGTCACAAGAAAATGACAGACAGACAGACAGCATGATGCGTGGTTGACTGCTTGAGTGCAGAATTAAACAGCTGCAAAACTGAGGAATTTTAACATACCGAAAAAGATGATTAAACAAAACAAGCAACCTGAAAATGTCACCTTCAGCACCAGGAACTAGTGAGGAGCATTTTTTACTATTTTAATCATTTAATAGACTAAATATTGGTGAAATCAATCAAAAAAGTAATTGACAGATTAATTGGTAATCAAGCAAATCTGTAGCTTGAGCCCTAAATTGCACTTAAGAGCTGAATGAACACTTTTATGACACTGTTGAATATTAACTGAAAATGACATTAAAAGCTTTTAAAAGCAATGGTCATATTTATTGCATGGGTATTTTATATGAAATTGAGTAGCAGTTTGTGTTATTATATCCACCTTCTGTGCATCCTCTTGTTTTGTAATCTGTAATCTTAACATCTAAGACCACAGTTGTGAAACTGCTGAGACTTGGGAGTGGGCAGAAGCATCATTGCCCCCCCTAAGTCTTGTTTACATCTACTCAGCAGTCTCTGAGACATCACAGCTGAATGAACAAATCACAGTAACAGCTGAGCAAATATCAGAAGAGAAATCTCTCGTCTCTTTTCTCAGATTTAATTGTGTGAGAGGTTAAAAAAAAGCACTGTCCTCTAAAATAGCAAATATATTTTTAAACATGTGTACTAGATGTGTGTAAATGGGTGCATATACTTCTCACTCCTGCAGCAATGACACCAAGTAATGACTCCTCCGTGATGTGGCTGCCTGAAGGCTGATTGGAGATCAGTTTGGTATCAGTTTGCTGTCTCCATCACAGCATGGCCATCCAAGCGGAACAAACGTAGTCAATTTGGACTGTTATCGCTCAAATACACCTGGCCAGGCAGCTTGGAAGCTCCTTGTGGGTGTGTGTGTAGTTGAATGTGTGTGTGTTAGTGACATGTTTTGCTATCATATTTGGTCAAACTATTTTCACGTGATTAAAGAAGGGGAAAAATTTACGCATGAAGATAATAATCTAGACCTCATTTGAAATGTCATTGTGATGATTGTAGTGATGTTAATGCTCAGTATTCTCAGTATTATAACAGTTGGGGAGTATTACATAAAAGACATGTGTGTGTGTGTAAGTATACAGTGTGTGTGCATGTGTTTTTGTTTTGTTTTGTGGTAGCACTCAGGCCCATGTCAGTGCATTGTAGTTTCTAGAAGACGCTACATGCATTAGCAGACACAAAGTGAAAGGGTTGCAGGGAGTCCTCGATTTGTGTCATATTTGCTTGTCGAGCTCAGAGCCCAATGCTGTTTCTCAGGCATTAGTGCTCAGCTCAGTCATGTCCATGTAGAAGCTTTTCACAGGCCGCTGGTTTGAGCTGTGAGGCATGAGGGAGAAGAAGAGAGAAAAATACAAGGGACAGGGAGAGCAAAAAGTAAGCGAGACATCTAGAGGGAGGAATAATGAAAGGCATAAAGAGGAGATTGTGAGAAGTTAAGAGGGTTAGATAATGAGAGAGAATCAGCGGGATGATAGAGAGAAAGAGAGTGAGCGAGCGAGAGAGAGAGAGAAACTGCAGATCTAGGTCAGAGAGGCAAAGCAGGCAACAAACGAGTGGAGGAAGGGATGAACAGGCCTGTGAAGCTCAAATCTCCTCATTCTGAATGGGACAGCTCAGGGAGAGAGTGGGTCATCTCTGCCAGAGAGAAAGAGAGAAGGAAAGCTGACAGAACATAATACTTAATACTGTGTGATATTCTTTTTTTATATATCATATTTCAGGCTGCAACTAATAATACTTTTCATTTTTGATTAAGGCAGTCATTTTAGGAAATATGACAATTTGCTTTCTTGATGAGAGTTAACTGAGAATAACCTTTCTTATGCCTGTGCATTAAGTACAGAGATGGAGCCAGCAGCTGGTTAGCTTAGCTCAGCATGAAGACTGACAGCACAGTGAAACTAATGTGTGTACCGCATTTCATGGCAGTTCATCCAATAGATGTTGAGATATTTCATTAAAAGCCAAAGATATCAACCTGCTGGTGTTGCTAGAGGAAAATGAGGAAAATTCAGGGATCACCTTGGTGTTGGGGTATTCTTTATTTCTTATGCACTTTTTTGTTTTTTGTTTTAATTGAAAAAAAGAGAGATTAACAAACAAAAAATAACTTGTCATGTGTTCTTTCTCATTATACTTATGTCTTATACCCTGTCAGTCTCTTGATAATTTGTACCATGGCCCTTTGAGTCTTCTAATGCTTGACTGTCGTGCCTCACTCCTAAGTCTCTTTGGAGAAAAGCGTCTTCCAAATAACAATCTGTAAATGCTATGCCAGGCTAAGCTAACCCCCCTCCTGGCTCATAAGTAGTGCACAAGAGCGATACCAATCTCCTTATCAAGCTCTTAGCAAGAAAGCATATCTCAAAATGTCAAATTATTCCATTCATTTATCAATTACTTTCTTCCAATTATTGGACTTTATTGCTTGATTTTATTAGCTTACTGTGTGTTTATTGTTGGACATCAGTGAAAAATGCCCCTCACAAGAGTTTAAGATAATATCTCCAAATTTCTTGTTTTTGTCTGACCAACAATTCATAACTCATTTAATTTGCAATGATATGAAAAAGAAAATAATAGCAAATTCTCACATTCTTCCATCGACCGCTGTAATAAAAATACTATTGCAGTTGACATTCATATAACCAAGGCAAACCAAATCCCATCTTTGAATTTGCAAATAAATGAACCGTAGGAGGACAAAGAAAGAGCAAGAGATAAAGATGAACTGACAGTGCTAATTCCTCTCTGTTGCTCCTTTCACACTTGGTCATTTAATAAGGCTGGGTGACATTACTGCTCCAGGACGGAAGAGGAGAGATGGAGGGAGAGAGGGAGGAGAGGGAGGAGAGGGAGGTTGTCAGGTGGCTCAGAGTAATGAATCTTTATCCACTTCTGATGATATCCATGTCTAATATCTATTTGACACCTTCTCTCTCTCGCTCTTTTAGTTGCATTTCAACTCCTTCAATCATTCTCTCTCCGTGTCTCTGTATGCACATGTGTGGGCGTTTGCAAGAGTTCTTCTGTCTGTGTGAGTAGTGGAAAAAGGGAGATCTTTTTGTATTTTGTGTGTGTGTGTGTGTGTGTGTGTGTGTGTGTGTGTGTGTGTGTGTGTGTGTGTGTGTGTCTGAGTTACTGGTTTGTAAGTGGCTGTAATTCCTTTGTTGGTCTCCAACAAAGCCAGTCCTTGTGCTCGTGGAATTGGGGCAGTCTGATCCTAATGAGAAATCCCTGTTCAATCTTCCCAGCTCTTTTACTCTCACAGAATCTTGACTGTGTGTGTGTGTGTGTGTGTGTGTGTGTCAGTGTGAGAGAGAGTGAGAGAGGGAGAGTGAAAGAGAGAGAGTGAGAGAGAGAGAGAGGGAATGATCACAGCGTTCAACCACCCAGTGGTGCACAGTTTGCATTGTATAGTTCTGGACTGTGACACAATGAGTTATAATATTAAAACCCTAACTTTCTTTTTGCAATAAAAGCGAGTTTAAAACTTTATTCATTCCAGAAGAACAGTTTAATGAGAAGTTTAACTCATGATTTTAAAGTTCCCTCACCTGAGCAGATGTTAACATATTGCTAGTCATCTTATGGGAACCCACTAAATGAACCACTATAGAGTTTTGCTTCTAGTAACGGCTCTAAAACTCTGGTGACTTTTGTGGCATAGTAAGCAAGTGCAGCAGTTTGCTTACAAAATGATGTGAGTGAATGATGAACTGTTTTCTTCTTTTTCAGAATTGATGTTATATTAAATTGATTTTCAATATAGATTTTGACCCCTAGCATAAGCACAAATTGACCTCATGAGTAAAAACATAATTATTTTTGTCTTAATTGATATTGTATCATATCATTATGTTGACCACTGACCAATTTTCCATTTTGTAAAATGAAGGTGCACGAGACCAAGTAAGCAATCGTGCTGCCTACAGTATTATGCTGTTAATATCTGTATATATTGAATAACCTCCAACTACTCACAAGCTATTCATCAAGTAAAGTGAGTTATGTGGAGTCTGTGGGGACAATTGATCTGTTAAAATGACATAAAAATAGAATATGAAGCGGTGAGTATGACTAATGACCGGTAGAAGGGTGCAGAGACAGTCCTGCAACTGTAAAATCACCTCCTCCTGAATGAATTGCAAAGCAATAATACCACTACCATAAAAAGGCACTATGACTGTAGCATTCTTAGCCTCTGTTTTGGCTCTAACACCCATTATCAGAACGGCCCTTCGATTAAAGCCCTCAGGAGGCGCTTGAGTGCCAGACCCTTAATGCCATCTGGTTTATAACAATTCCACCAGGGAAACAGTCCTGCCCTTGTTTTGAGTCATTGCCTGTGTGTGTATGTATTTGCTTGTTTGTGCCATTGCTGCTAAGCCGTTCTGCCTCAGACTGTAACATGCTAATCAGTTCAGTCCAGACAGGTGGAAGTAATAGCCGTCAGTGGTTTTAGAGTCTCTAGCCCTGTTAGCTTCATTAGCTAATCACAGCCACAGATGCTCTGTTGCAAACGAACCGCTTGGGCCTTCCATTCGCCCCTTAGCTTCCAATCTCCCAGCACCTCACCATCACTCCCCCCCCGAGGCATCTGCCTAGCCTCAATATTACACAACACAGCCGGGTCTGTGGTTTGGTACGTGTGGTATGTGTTTGTCTGTTCAACTCTTTTGTCATATCTCAGACACTGGCAGTTGTGTTTTTATTAAACTGCTACCTGCGATTTTCAGAGTTACACTGATTGGACTGATGCTGTAACTGCAAGTTAAATCACTGTGATATACGAGGGTGTCCTGTTGACCCAGCAGTCTAATGCATGTACTGTCAAGTCCTTGATTTAAATTGGGTCAGGGACTTTTGTCAGGGACACCATATTAACATTTTCTGTTGCTCTATGCTACTACTTAAAGTCTGCAATTTATCATTTTTGACCACATGCAGTCAATGGGAATCTTATTCATGACATAACGAAAGAAAGAAAGACATATGGATAATTAGCATTTATATGTTTTACATATGATCATAACTGAAGCAGTTTCCTGTCTACAAGCTTAACTGATGTAAATAAACTTTAACCACAATCAAAAATATTAGTAATTTTGTTTGTCTGCTGATATTCTTTGTATTGTAGCTGTCAATTGGGGGAAAGCGGTGGCCTGTGGGTATATGACATGAGCTGCAACATCCCAGTTTTTAGTCCGGATAGAGACCTTTTTTGTCATTCCTCATTTTTCTCTCTGCCCTCATTTTCTGTCATTTCTTAACTGCTGATTCTCTAAGAATTGCATAAATGCTCAAAAAAAAGACCAGTCAGTTCAGCCAGGAATAATATACCTTCCCTGTCCAGTGTTTTGGCTTTGGTGGGATGACCCTTTACATTTGGACTGATTACAGATTTTGTAATCTGTCTAATGCGTTGTGATGTTTGACTGAAAGTGAAAGTTATACACTTCAACTGTGAATGTGCATTCTCATGAGAAAACTGGAAATGGTTTCTTTCAAAGATATTCACATTTTTCTTGTATTCTTTCTTTTGTCTTACCCTCTTCTCCACTCTGTCTTTTTTGTCTTTTTGTGTCTCTGTCCTCCTCCTTTCCTCTCCTTTCTCCAGGGTCGCCATGTTAAGACTGGGCAGCTGGCAGCCATCAAGGTCATGGATGTCACCGGGGTAAGGCACACACACATACACATACACACTTTTGCACTTATACACAAGTACACACATTCCTACCCACAGCAAATCATCTCAAGTGATTATACCACCGTCGACCATGTCATCTAATTATGAGCGATGAGTCAGTGCGGTCGTGTGTGTGTGTGTGAGTGCGTGCACGTTTGTGTGTGAGTGTGATGTGGCAGAGAGGAAATGAGGACAGGCCTATTGCCATGGTAATATTAGCTGGAGGTATTAGGACAGCAGTGTGGTCTCAGGCGTGTCTGTAAAGCAGGAGGGAATCTCAGCTATATTTAGAGATCCTCTCACCCTACGCCTCCCTGTCAGCACTCAGCTGCCAGCAAAACAATGAAGGTCTGCAGGAATGGAGCAACAAAGGAACTTATGAATGAATGAATACATATGAATAGAAAAAAATGAGTGAATGAAGCTTAAGTGAGTGAATATATTCTGGAAGGTGTGTGAAGTTGAATGAATCGAACAGAAGTAACGTACAAATGAAGCTGTGTAATAAATCTGTTTTAATACAATAAAAAATGAAAGACTATTAATAAATGAGGGCAAACAGGAAATTGCTTACTGAACGAGCTGTTATTGTACAAAATCAGCTTAGTAAAACAAGTGCCTTTGTTTTCAGAGGCAATGAGCCCTAAACTGAAATAATCACAACAAGATTTCCTGACGTTGGATAATTAACAAGAAATTATATTTTTTAAGTAACCAACTGCTACCATAGCAACTTGTTTTAAGCAACTGCTCTTGGCTTTGTGGCATTAAACCCTTAAAACACAAGTAACTAAAAAGTACTGCTGTTACAGGATCATTAAAAAGCCAGCTGCGCTCTTTACAACAACAGTTTTCAGGATGTAAACAAATATAAAATGCAAATCCTTCAGCAGCCTGATCCCATTTGCTCAATCACCATCCCATTAAGATGTTTAAGAAGTCACAAATAGAGATTGCAGTTTCATGCCTGTTGATTTTCTTCGTCTTATGTGAGTTTGTGTGTGTGTTTGTTTGTGCTCGTCTAAGGATGAGGAAGAGGAGATTAAAGCAGAAATTAACATGCTGAAGAAGTACAGCCACCATCGGAACATCGCTACCTACTACGGAGCTTTCGTCAAGAAAAACCCTCCTGGCATAGATGATCAGCTATGGGTATGGCATCATGTTTTTTTTTTGTCTGCAATTGAACTGTGTATGAAATGTGAGTGATACAGGAAGGAAATAAGTTTCATTTTTCACTGTTACATTAGGTGAAAGAAGCCAGTGTGTAGTTTGTTCAATGCAGCAGGAAATGTAGATTTGTGTGCAATGGAATATGCATATATACTTATCATGTGTGTGTGAAAGGATATGAAAGAGTGTGTGCCTGGCTGGCTGGCTGGCTAGCTAGCTGCTGCAATAAATCATGTGTTAACGCGATCTAAGGGAGCTCTCTCTGCTCTGATCCTGTAGCATTCATCACACAACAATGGGAGGACACACATCCACACAAACACATGCATATGTTCACACAGCAGCTAGATCTACTGCCTGCATAATTCCCCCTGACTCAACAGCTGCCTGTTTTCCCTGTGTGTCTGTGTGGATGTGAGTTACATGACGACACATTGTATGTTTGTATGATTTACATGTGTAAATTATGTTTATGCATGTACCAGTGTGTTCTTTTTGTCTTTGCGTGTCCGGGTGAGTACACGTGCACAGCTAGGATGAGAGCGATTCGGTTATTACTCGCCTGCTTCCTCACTCCCTGTAATCCAGAGTGATGATGAAGAGAGCTTGAAACAGAGCCAGAACTGACCAGCTGAACCTTTGGCCACTAATATCCATGTAGGGATGGAAGATAGAGGAGAGGAGAAGGGAAGAGAAGAGAAGACAGGAGAGAAGAGAAAAGGGATGGACAGAATGGACACTTTGTTTTTGGGTCAAGAGAAGGACTTGATTCATTCCTGTGATCTCATGACCCTGTGGCAGTAATTTCTGTGGTCTCTGCTGTGTGTATTTGTCATGTGTCTCAGTGAAAAAGTGTCTGTTACATGGCTGTCTGTGTATGTGTGTTGTTTAGGTGCATTGCCTGGTACTGTGCTGTCTTTATTTCTAATGCTATTATAGTAATGTGATTATACTATGTATATTCTTTATGATGTCCACCATGTTGAAGAAAGTACTTTTTATTCAGTGCACATGTGTCATTACCAGTCTATAAAATTGAATATATCCAAGAGACATCATGTCTAGTGGTACATTGTGGAGTTTGGCCAGCACTGGAGTTTTGAAGCAGATAACATTATCAGTTAACATGACAAGTTTATATTTACTTTTGCGGCTTGTCTGAGTTAAGATATTTTACAGTTCAACAGAAAGGAATTCCACAAAGTATATAAATAAATAAGTAAGATACACTAGTTGTCACAGGAGGTTGATTTATATGATATACTGCCTTGTCTGGAACACATCTTAGACCTGACTACTTCCTTTTACCAAACAGTCAGTAATCAACCATTGTATGTGTGCAGCTGGTCATGGAGTTCTGTGGAGCCGGCTCGGTGACAGATTTGATCAAGAACACCAAGGGCAACTCTCTGAAAGAGGAGTGGACTGCTTACATCTGTCGAGAGATTCTCAGGGTAAGTGGCCATGTTGCCAAGTCAAACTTCTATTGAAAGTCATTGAGTCATTGTGATCAGGCCTCTTTGAATCAGCAAACATCGGTTACTTAAATGATTTGAAACGAGGGGGCGGGGGGGTGGTGGGGTGTCAAGATTTGTAGCAGCTTTTCACAAGAAAACATTTTCTTCATTTTTTGACTATGTCGATGCAGCTGAAGAGTTAACAAACTTGATTTATGGAGCATAGTATTTCCAAGCAATGGAGATTTGGCAGTGCAGAGGCCAGGGGAATGAGTGAGAACTATAAATGTACCCAACAAATTAACATTCTGAAGCTGTCAAGAAATGATTGTTTTTTTAATGTATGTGGCAGTGACTTATCAAAACAAACTCTCTGGTTTAGCTCAGAGACACAGCTTGCTTTTGGAGCAGCACCCAAAGGAACAAAATACTGAGTTTCTGGCATCTATTGCATGAACAAATGAGCTTGTTGCTTATGTTATTTGGTTTTTGACATCCCTTTTTTTAAATTAAGTCCATTGCTGAAAAAGCCATTTCCATGTGTAAGAAATATATTTTTGCATTATGTGTTGCTTTGATATCCACCATAATAGATTTTGATAAACAGTCATGGCATAATGTTTTATTCTCTTATTCAATTCAGTGTTCATCACAGCATTTTATTTTTGACATAGACCTTGTACTCTGATAGGGATCACCAGTTTTTTTGTAGTTTTTAAACAGTATAATTGAATTGACCGCATGAATTGAATCTTCCCAGGAAAGCTTACTCATTCTCCCACTCACATTTTTTCTCTACTATCTGTTATTGTGCGTTTTTTGTGCCGAGGGCTACAGCCTCAAACAGAGAGCAGCAACATCACTACATATTGTCAGTTATACGCCATGTTGCTCTGAACTGAGGCAACAATTTCCTTTGATCCACTTTTATTCCTTTTCTCACCCCGCATCACTCGTCTTATTTCGTGCTCTCTGCTTTCTCTCGCCCAGCTATGATTTGGTCTTCCCACTTTTCTTTCTCTCTGTCTCTTTGCATTTTGTCTGTGTTTGACCCTCTCTCTTCTTCCCTTTCGGCTGTCTTCAGATTTTCTGTATTTCTCTGTCCTTTTCTATCTCTTCCCGTCTTCCCCCTGTTCCTTTTAAACATTTTTACTGTCTCAGTCTCTCAACTGTCTTCCAATTCTCAGTATTTTGTCTTTTATTTCAGTCAGTTTACAATCAATACAAGAGGCTATATTAAAACAATAATGAGAGCATAAATTAGCTAATCATAAATACTTAATACAGAATATTGTATTTTAGCTTGGATTTATTGAACATAAAGGCCTATACTACAGTACAAACTCAAATGTTCCTTTTTTTCCCCTATGTGATGAATAGTTGGTTGGTTGATTTTACTGACAAAATGATAAAATATTAGAAAAAAAGTTATGTCAGGAGTAGTAAATGATGTTCAATAGTAAGTGATTGGGTTTTTTTGCTCCAAAATATTTTTACTATTTCTAGCTCTACAAAAAGCTACTACCACTACATCCTGTTGCAAAAAAAGAGTTTCTTTATATAGCAATATTGATAATCTTGACATGCTGCAGTGGCTGTCCTTCACAGTGTGTCTGTGTCGCTGTCTGCAGGGTCTGACTCATCTCCATCAGCACAAGGTCATCCACAGAGACATCAAGGGACAGAACGTCCTGCTGACTGAGAACGCAGAGGTCAAACTAGGTCAGTCTGTCATCTAACCCTGCTTGACAAAAAAGCTTTAGGACTGCGAGGGCTGTAGGAGGTATAAAGTTTCAGATGGCTCAGAGGTGTGTGTGTGTGTGTATGTGTGTTTGTGAGGCTTTTCTTCCTTTTATGCTGAATACAGCCTACTCATCTCCCTGTACCTCTGCCACTGTTTATGGTGTGGTGCAGATTGCTAAAGAAGGGACTCTCCTCTCTCTCTCTCACTCTCACTCTCACTCTCACTCTCACTCTCACTCTCACTCTCTCTCTCTTACTCTCTCTCTCGCTTACTCTCTCTCTCTTAGCTCAGTGAGGAGGGAATTATAAAGTGTGTGTGTTGTAGTGTTTGTAAATCGGGCAAGTTATTGCAGGTTGGGTAATTCTTTCCTGTTTAGAGTCCATTATGGAATTCAGTAAAGCCCACTGGTTGTTTCACACACGCACGCACACACACACACACACAAACACATACACGGTGGAAAAACAGACAAAACCCCACATTAAATAAATATACTGTACACTATGCCCTGACATATTGTGTGTGTGTGTGTGTGTGTGTGTGTGTGTGTGTGTGTGTGTGTGTTTTTGCATTTGCCTGTAGTGGACTTTGGTGTTTCGGCCCAGTTGGACAGAACTGTCGGAAGGAGGAACACATTTATCGGGACGCCATATTGGATGGCACCAGAGGTCATTGCCTGTGACGAGAACCCCGATGCCACATACGACTTCAAGGTGCTTCAACAACCTCCTCCTCCTATGCAGATATCTTGTGCCTTTTCTTGATTGCCTGAAGTATTTATGCACTTGTCTCTTTCACTGCAGAGTGATTTATGGTCATTGGGGATCACAGCAATAGAGATGGCTGAAGGAGCACCACGTACGTACCCAGTCAATAACCTACATCTTAACCCACATCTTAACCTACATTCTCTGCTACACATCATTTCTTAGTGTTGCTATAGTAGATCACTATAATCAGTGGCAGATCATTTTTCAACTCAGGCCAGTGCTACACATCTTAAGCCATATTTTTAATGAAGGCCAAGCAACTGATGTAAAATTTGTTGTCAGATCTCTGGGCTGCTGCCCAAAAAGAAAAAAAGAGAAAGAAGAATGCTGGTGTTTCCTCTTTTGTCTATTTATTTTCTTATTCCTAGAGGTGCTTGCACATGCTTGCTGTAATTGGAGGTAGCAAGTCATATTTTCCCTCCTATTAATTATGGTTAATTAAAAAAAGCTACTTCTAGGTGTAAAGTTGCCCCAGCTACAGTTGGTCATTAATCACAGTAAACCTGAAGGACATTATTTAGTTTTGTCAAGGTTGTTCTGTTCTATCCTTGTGTTTTGTTTATTTTTTTAATACTCATGCAGAGATTTAAAAAAGACTTCCAGCTGGAAAAGAACATCTCAGTGTGTGCCTTATGCCAGCAGTTGATGAAAACTGGCAGTCATCTTGCACACATAGGATGAAATGAGGGCGAGGAAATAATCCATCCAGAACATTTATATCTTTTATTTTATTTTGGCTAACATTTTTAGCTGAACACTAGCTAAGCAAGGTTTGGAAAAAATGAAGTAAGGAACCTGAATAACAAAATGTTATAGTAGGCCCATTTTGGCTTCATGTTCTTTAGTAAGATGTTTCACCAGCATAGGCATTCGATAAGAAGAAAATACACTGTAGGTGTATGTGTGTGTGTGTGTGTGAGAGTATGTGTATGTAAAGCACGGATTGTTATCTGTATCGACAGCATATATTGATCAGCTGAGGGCTAATTCCAGCTAGCTTTGACTATATGCCATGATAATGTTTAGTACAATTACCTAGAAACATTCACCCTAACTCACCCGTATCTGACTCTTCAGCGCTGTGTGACATGCACCCCATGAGAGCCCTCTTCCTTATCCCACGCAACCCAGCTCCCAGACTCAAGTCAAAGAAATGGTGAGTGTGTATCATGATATCTACACTTGCTGTGCACATTTGCACTCCAGTGAAAAGAGTCCAGAAATTAATTGTATTGGAAATATTACTATTGAGCATTTACATTTAGTTTATGTGAAGATAAATGGATTGATAAATACAGTCTAGAAACTCTATGATGTTTTTTTTTTATATATTCTCTTTAAGTTAGTCATTTTTTATCTGAAATGTTGTCCAAGGTATTACTGAAGATTAGAACCAAGAGTTAAAATGGTACCCAATATATCCTTACCAGAATCAGTATCACAGGTTAAAAATTGTCCATATCTGTAAAATGCTTTATTTATTTATTAATTCCTTGGACATTCGTTACTCACTACAGTATGTATTGTACATGCATTTACTGTGGATTTCTCATGTATATATTTTTTGTTTGTGTGTGTGTGTGTGTGTGTATGGTTTCAGGTCGAAGAAGTTCCAATCATTCATAGAGAGCTGTCTGGTGAAGAGCCACAGCCAGAGACCCAGCACAGAGCAGCTCCTCAAACACCCTTTCATCAGAGACCTGCCAAATGAGAGGCAGGTCCGCATCCAGCTGAAGGACCACATCGACCGCACCAAGAAGAAGAGAGGAGAGAGGGGTGAGGAAGAACACGTGCTGAACATGTGCACATATGGATCTAAACATATACAGTAGATTTATGCACACATGGCGACAGTTTCATTAAGTTGTTACGCTTGATAGATGATTAGTGCTTCTTACTCAAAATATTTCTTTGTATTTTGCCGCACCAAAGCTCGGCTCCAAAGCAAATAGGAACACCCCATTACCCACCCATTGCAGTCAATGTGTAACTGAAATGCTGTGTCACACACATATACACACATAAATACACACAAGCAACAAGCGGTATGTTGAAAAAAATACAGCTGCAAGGGTGAGATGTGAACGCTTTCAGATTTACACACTAACACAAATCCTGACACACATGTAATGTCACATTCATGGATTTCAGCAGAGCGAGAAATAACAGTGACAGACTTCTACTCCACTCCACCATGACATACGAATACACACTCCATCTGAGTGATAGACTGACATTCGCACACAGAGCTGCGCTTCAAGAAACAACATACTGCAGGGCGGACGTCGCAATGATGTATAGAAATGTCTTGTCATTGTGAGGCAGTGGTTTTCTGCAGCTGTCGCTTTTATCACATTCGGACGACAGGTCCATGCGGATGTGTCTCGGGAAGAGCCAAGCCTCTTGTGCTACCCTTTTGCTTTAAGCCCCGTTTGACTGAATGAGCTCCGAGCTAATGTTCTCCACCTCGCTACACACAGTAAAATTACAATTTATACTCTTATTCAAAGCGGCTAAAAGAAAGTGCCTTGAAGGAGTGAGGACCTGGGAATGTCAAAATCGTGAGCGGTTTAGTAATGAACAAAGGTAGTTCAAGTGAAAAATGCCAACTGTAAAATAGAATAGCTTTGCTCTCTGCTGGTTATCACCTCGCTCGCTTTTATTTTATTCTCTCTTTATTTTCTCCTTTTTTTCTGCATCAGATGAGACAGAGTACGAATACAGTGGCAGTGAAGAGGAGGATGAAGAAAGAGACATGGGTGAACCAAGGTCAGTGTCTTCACATATGTGCATGTATACACACAAACATATTGGGCAACTTTTTTTTCCCAAAAAATAGTTTGACATCCCTTGAATAATTCACTACCCTTCCCTCTCATTGATCTGTTTCCAGCTCTATCATCAACATCCCCGGTGAGTCAACCCTGAGGCGGGACTTCCTGCGCCTCCAGCTGGCCAATAAGGAGCGCTCGGAGGCGCAGCGGCGGCAGCAGCTGGAGCAACAGCAGAACGAGGAGCACAAGCGCTTACTGCTAGCCGAAAGACAGAAACGCATCGAGGAGCAGAAGGAGCAGAGGAAGCGGCTGGAGGAAGTAAGCAGGAAGAAGTTTAAGGGGGAAGCTTTAACCATGACCTTTGAATGAGTATGTATGATTTTAGGATGGATTGCCCAGATTTACCTATGGGGATTACATCAGATAGGGACATTCAGATAAATTCAAGTACATTTTTAATCACCAAAAATTATCACTAGTCATTTTGAAGTAACTCCATATATAATTCAGCTGCTGTTAATACATTCACACACCAAAACAATAAAAGAAACCCTGTGTTGGGCTCTCCATTCTCTCTCCTTTGAAACATGTATTTTCAGCTATAATCGGTCTAAATTCTGGATGTTCAAACCAACAAAACCATAGGTTCACCATATGGTTTAGGCTACAGCAATGAAATAGAGCAGTACGGAGACACGCACACACATGTACGCACACAGACTTTCCCCAGTGTCCTTCTCTTAGTTCCAGAGAGCAGGCTTACAGAAGGAAATCCTTAGCCCATAATCTGTGCGCTCTCTCTGGGTTCCCACCAGGGTTTGCCTCCCAACGCACGGCTAAGCACCATGACTCAACTCAACTGACATGACCCCTCCGCTCTGGGCCAAGTGTGTGTCTGTGAGCATGTGTGAGCAAATGCATGTATGAAAGTAAAGCATTTGTATCCTGTGTGGATGTACTATCCCAATATCGCCCTTTATTTAAGCCAAGAGCCACTGTAGAAATCATGAAATGTAAGAAATGTATTTGATTTTTGAATTTCTGTTGAAATACTAAGTCTATTGTGTGACCTGATGAGGTTCTGTCCTTCCCGTGCTTCTGTTCTCCTGACAGCAGCAACAGCGAGAGCGTGAGCTGAGGAAACAGCATGAGCGGGAACAGAGGAGACGTTACGAGGAAATGGAGCAGCTCCGCAGAGAGGAGGAGAGGAGGCATGCAGAGAGAGAACAGGTTCATACATTTGCTTTTATATTCTAAACAGATACAGATATGTAGACAGGCAGTATAGTGCTATAGCCATGTGCAACCTAATGATGCAAACATTGAAACTAGAATATTAAATTATAGCCCATTTTCTGTCTTTTCTGAGTCACTCTGTTTTTACTTGTCTCCTTGAATTACCTCAGTTTTTTTCTGTGGGAGGGGGTTTATAGTTTCAGACACATGGAGCTCGGACAATTTTAATCTGATTTATTCTAACTCTGCTCATGAATCTTGCTTGCATGCAATGTCCTAAAGACCACGTCCTTCTCCTCTCTGATTATGTCCATCTCTTTTGCAAAAAGGTGTGACTCTATGAGTTGGATTTAAAGCTAGTGAGTTGATTGCCTGAATTAAAAAACAAACAAACAAGCAAACAAACAAAAAAAAAAAAAAAACAGAAGCTACTCAGCGTTCCTATTTTATTTGGCTTTTTTTCTCTTGTCCTCTTATGAACTTATTCTGGTCTGTTTTTATGTTTTTTTGTCTGTCCTTCTCCGCTCTGTTGCTCTCCCCCTATGTTTCGGAAAAATATCTTCAAATCTGTTTTTTTGTCTCTTTATCATTGTTTCCTTTTGTAATACACTACAATTGATTGAGAATACGGTCTCCATCTCTTCTTCTAGCTTCTGATTCTCATCTTCCCTCCTCGTTCACAGCCATCTCAGGAGATTATCTTCTCAATTTCTCTTTCTCGCTCTGCCTTTATTTGGATGCTTAGATTTCCTGATTTTCTCTCAATCTACTCCTATGTTCTTGTGCCTACACGCTGCTCAGGAGTATATCCGTAGACAGCTGGAAGAGGAACAGAGGCAGTTAGAGATTCTCCAGCAGCAACTACTACAGGAACAGGCGTTACTGCTGGTAACCATAGCCCTCCACGTGCTACCACTGCTCCCCAACTGTGCTGTGTGGCCCCCTATCCTGACTGCATGCACCTGAGTAATAGTTGTACAGAAGAACTGTGAGGGAATCCACAGTCTTGAGTCACTCTAGCTGCTAACTAAAGATTTTTGAAAAAACATAATGCTGAAACAATGTATTGCTCATATCTAATGCTTGTGTTGGATGTCTTCATGTCAGCGATTGCATGAACAGAAATTTGGCTGGATCTCAGAGGGTTCCCAAGAGGGTGGAGAAAAACTGTTTTGTCCACCCCAATCATTTTGGCCCAGACAAAGTGAAAACATCCAGGAGAAAATAGGACATAGTTGGTTTCCACAGAGCGCCCCAGTCTGTCACAGCTTTGTGCTTTATTAGTGTTAGAAATCACATTAAAGACCTTTTCAGCCTTTAAGGAAAACTTTTGAGATCCAATCCATACAAAACGCCACAGAACCTCAGGGATGTGTCCTCCCTTCATACTGCCATCCTTCCTGCCTTGATCCCTCCTTCCCTTCCTACACTACCTACCTTCCTTTCCCTTGTCTCATGTCAAATTCTTTTGTCTGATGATATCCTAGTCTCCATTATCCATTATCAGCCATGAAATTGTGATTGTAATCGTGGAATGTGTGTTCTTGTTCCATCTACGTGATCCCAGTTGTCAATATTTATGTTTATTAGTTCATTTGTGAATACATGACCAGAATTTGGCATTGGTGACAGCATTTGCAAATACACATACAACAGAACAGTTAAGCCTCCTGCAAATTACACCAAGTTCCAATTGGAACTATTTACAAGTTATCCTAAAGCAGTAATATTATATTAATATTAACTCACCTGCTTTGGTCTTGATTTCTGTCTCCCTGTGTTTCTTTCTCTACTTTTGTTATCCCACTTCTTCACCCTTTCTGCCTTCCTCTCAATCTTTTTTTTCGGCTGTCATTCTCTTTCTGTTTTCTTTTCCTGTCATTCACTCCTTTCCTCCTCTCCATACTCCCTCTTTTCTCTCTCCAGGAGTATAAGCGTAAGCAGGTAGAGGAGCAGCGGCAGGCAGAGCGGCTACAGAGGCAGCTCCAGCAGGAGAGAGCCTACCTGGTGTCTCTACAACAGCAGCAGCAGCAACAACAGCAGCAACAACAGCAGGAGGGTAGGCAAGGAGAGAAGAAACCACTTTACCACTACAAAGATGTCGTCAATCCTGCTGACAAGCCAGCCTGGGCTAAAGAGGTATATCACAACATGCATGACAGACATACAAAAACATGCATGAAGATGTGTTAATATGTGATGTGTTTCTTTCCAAAATGTGAAATTCACCTTTCATGGGTGAGTAAAAGCATCTGCTTGTCAGCCCTTATGTACATTACACCCAGTGGCCTTCTTTTGCTCTAGTAATAACATATCCAACAGGTCTTATTTGAAGCAGCAGTCCTGTGAAGACATTTGAAGGAGAACAAGGGGGGATTCCACTCAAAGGCCCTGAATATACTTGAGAATTAACAATTCTGCTTTGATAATCACACTGCGATATCTTTTTTGTGTGTGTTGGTTTTTTTACTCACCTACCTCTGACTCTGACTCCTAGGTCCCGAAGCAGCAGCATGCTCATGGTAACCCACCCCGCTCCCAGCTACGACATCACCAGTCATTCAACCAACCAGCTTCATCCTCTGCCTCCCATGGCCAACCCAGAGCTCAGGCCCCTAAACGAACCCCATCCCATGCTGCCCAGCTCCTCTCTGCCCACCTCCCCCATATCCATATTTCACTAGATCCCGGGGAGCCGCTAGATCCTGGGCTGAAGCAGGAGATAAGCCAGCAGGTCAGAGAGTTTAGGGCTCAGAAACTTAGTCAGAGGGGCCGCAGCCCAGGGCCCATTCAGGAACACAACCAGGCTTCTGGCCAAGGGCCTAGTAAGGGACCTAGTAAGAGTCAGAAAGAGCATTCCAGGCAAGGGCCAATCAGTCAGCCTAATCCAGTACCCAACCCTTATCCTATGGGGCCCGGTAATCAGAAAGAGAAGCCTAGAGACAGGCCTGTCTCAGCTCCCAGTCAGGCTGCCATCCAGGGTCTATTGTCTGCAGACCCACAGCTTAAGGCCCATCAGTCTCAACCTCAGTCCCCAGGACAGGCCCAGAAACCTCAGTCTGGATCTAACCATGTGCCCATCCCTGCAATCAAACTGGTTAGTGACCGTACTTACAGCAGGTCGCACTCACCCTGCTATAGAATAGATGTAGATGTAGAACCAGACTTTCAGGGAGGGTGGAGAAAAGAGATGAGGCCAGCCCTCAGCCACGAGAGCCTTATGTTGCCCTCGGACTGGGATGTCACACCATGTGACTTCATTGACCCCCTCTCTCAATCCCTCCCTGGAAATGCTCTCCACTCCGCCCTACAAAGAGGGAGGAACTCCTACACACCTGTCTCCAACAGTTGCAATCTGCTCAAACTCCCTGATAACAATCAAATCCGTTGCCATGTTTCTGATAGGGGCAGAAGTAATGAGAGATCCAGAGGCAGAATGCAGAATGCAATGAGAAGTAGCTCTTCTTCGTGTGACCTTAGCAATTCTGCCCCAGAAAAAATGCTTAAACAGAGCCTGGATGCACGCCATCTAATGAGCAGTCGCTCCTCTGAATGCTTGGTATCCAAGACTCCAAACAGTCCACTTCCTTGGTTGGGCCTTTCCCCTTACACCTCTCGACAAACCTCATCTAGCTCCTTATCCACATCCCCAAGCTCTACCAGTACTCTTTCCCCTTTATTCTCTCCTGAAAACGTTGTGTTCAACACGGCCCACAAATCTTTTCCACCTCTCCTCCAGTTGCCTGGCCAGACCCCCTCTCCCTACCTAATCTCACCTGCCTCTACTCCTCATTGCTCCCCCTATGCCTCTCCCTTTGGATCCCAGAACCAGATCTACATCAGATCTGTTGGAGCAGAGTGCTAGACACTTCTCCAAAGCTATGTATATAATAACACACACACACACACACACACACACACACACACACACACACACGTTTGTACATCTATATTTGTGATTGAACTAAATTTCTAGCCCCTGTCCCCAATCTTACCACATTTTTGTGTGTATTTAGTACTGGTTGATACCACATGAAAGTTTTGGTACACACATTTATTTGATGATGCTCAAAGTTTAAAAAATAAACTCTTGAGCTCTCCTTCCACCAGTAAATGGCTCCAGACCAGAGCAGAATCCATGTAAATCGGGTGTTATTTGTCTCCCGACTCTCTCCTCCAGAGTTCCCAACATTTAGCAGCTGTCTGTCCCTCTGCTCTGTCCTGCGCATTTACAATATAAACATCACTGCTTTTTGGTAACAGCTGTGGCCATTACCATTTGAATAACGTGGAAAAAATTCAGATGGAGTTGTCCTTTAAACACTATAGCCTAAAAATGTGCCCAGTTCACCTAGCTATGAATCAAAACTGACACCGCCTCTTAAACTAAACTTAAATATAAATTTAGCCCTAAAACCTACTCTTAAACAGGTCACTGTGAAAAAGAGGCAAATATGTCCTCACTTTTGTAAAAAAAAAAAAAAAAGTACTATCTCAAGGTCTAAAAGACAAATTAGTCTTCACAAAGATAGATGTAAGAGAACATGCATACATATTGTACATACATAATGATGCACATATACTGGAATTGTTTTAATTTCTTCAGAAAATATTCTCTACTGGGACTGAGATCCAGAGAAGAGGGTTATTGTTCAGGGACAGTTTATTATCATCCTGATCCCTTGGTAGCTTAGTTTCTACAACCTGACCTCAATTCCCCCACCCTGCCAGCCCCCCTCCCCTCCAAGTCATTCTTATCACCCAGTGCCCTACAATGCACCATGACAAGCCAGCTCCTAGACATACTGGTGATGATGTCATCTGGGAAACCCACCCATCCCAGCTTTTTTTAGGTCAGTTAACCAGTCAATGATCTCCCAGCTTGGTGATGGGTGCTGGCCAAGTGGTGGTGGAATCCTTCTAGCAAACCTGGATCCTCAGTGGATGCGCTCTCTCCTCCAACTACTTTCATTCATCTTTTTCCTTGTCCTTTCTTAGTGTAGATGCAGCAGTGGTCGAAATTAACTTCCTTCATTTTTCTGTTTTCTGTCTCTTAAAATCTGCCATAGTAGGAAAGAGCTTTTGGATGGTAGACTGGAGCAAAACTAAAATGATTAATAGACAAAGTTTGAAGAAATAAGCAGCGCCATCCAAAAGGTTTTTCGTCTGTGAAGAGATTTTCTCTTATAGTAAACTATAACTCTCTTGTAGGTCAGTTGAAGTTCATGCTAACCTCTGACTGCTTCTACAGATCAAACTCTAAAGAGCTGACTTCGATCCCAGCAGAACTTTTCTTGAATCTCTGTATATATGTTTCTTTTCCATTGGTTCTCCGTAGTTAATTACTATCCGTCTACATTTGTTTAGCTGCCTTTTACCTCAAATGAATGACTAACATGCTGGATAGACTGTTTTTTTTATTTTGAGTTTACACCACCAGTTGCCTCAATATAGATGACTCCCTAGCAGGCAACTAGCAAAGATTTGAAGAATGACACAAGTGATGCATAGTTGTTTTGACCCAGGTCATAATCTTGAATAATCCTACTAGATTATGAGCTCGTGTGGAATTACAGAAAGTCTCCAAAGGGTGTAGTTCTCATTGCACACGCTTGTTTACCTGGGGACTATTGACACTATGCCCTGCTGAGCCATGACTCAAACCTCCATGGATCATTGAGTGGATTGTTCAGAGTGGAAAAGTGTGATTTGGGCTCTGTGAGCATTCCTCGGAGGCCTCTCTCACTGCACAGCAGATAATCTGATAATCTGATTACATTGGCAAGAGGAGCTTTCTGCCTTCCTCACACACAGATATTTGGTATAGCATTGAAGCACACACACACTCCAACAAGTCAGCGGGAACAGTCGCAGAAACTCTTATGTACACAAACAATTAGACATGGTTTCTCATGTGTGCATACGCTATCAGTGCACACCTTCACATGTGCTCAAATCCTTGATTTAGGTTTGAATGTGGTGTCTGCTAAAGGAGATTAGGGATAATTCTTGACCTTTCCCCATGCACAGCCACCAGATGCTGTTACTCCTCAACTGTATATGGGACATGGAGATATGCATAGACAAATAAAAAAAACAAATTCCCATGAAAGACCGTTGAGACAGGTTATGACATGCAAATCAAAAATGAATTTGTGAGTCATGAACATTAAAACCAAAGGCGTGAAAATACATGTTAATAATGGTACTAGTAAAAGTACTAATTAGTTCCTTATGCAATCATCAATGTCAGTTACACAGAGTTGTCCCACAGAGTTGAGCAATGTTTTGGTTGTCTGGTGGCTTGCAGGGGTGCTTCGGGTGGCAATAACTCATAGTTGGTACAAATGTGGTGATTAGTTGTTCTGCGTGTTGGGCTGTGAGTGACAGTGGTATGTGACCTGTCCCAGGTGGAGGAGCGATCTAAGCTGAACAGACAGAGTTCTCCAGCACTGCAGCACAAATTGTCCAACCGCATCTCCGACCCCTCCCTCCCTCCCCGCTCAGAGTCCTTCAGCAGTGGGGGCATGCAGCCCGCCCGCACCCCACCCATCCACCGTTCCATCGAACCACAGGTGTGTGTGTGTGTGTTTGTGTACAAAAGAAGGCATGTAACTGATTGATGTGTGTACTAGTGATTTCCAAACCACAATCACGAACCTCTGTGTATCCCTTTTTTAAAAAAAGTTCATGCCTCCAATACAGTCAGCCTAACTCTCTCATATATCTTTCTCTCTCCTTACTGTCTTTCCTCTTTCTAACCTCCTTTTTTTTAAATCTCAATCCACTTTGTGTCGTTGTCCTTTCTTTCCCTACAAATTTCCATTTTCACCTTTTCTTTAATTTCCTAATCTACTCTCTTCCCCTATTCTGCTATCTCTGTCTCCTTTCCTCTCCCTCCCCTCTAACTGACCTTTTTCATTCCTTTCATTTCTCCTCAATCACATTGTCCCCATTTCTTCATTGTTTACC
Organism: Scomber japonicus; assembly: GCF_027409825.1. Taxonomy (NCBI): domain Eukaryota; kingdom Metazoa; phylum Chordata; class Actinopteri; order Scombriformes; family Scombridae; genus Scomber; species Scomber japonicus. Next base: position 10,724,972 of record NC_070593.1, on the reverse strand, counting down.
TCTACCTTTTAATCTTCTTCTGTTTCTCCATTCTTTCCTTCTTCCCCCTAACATTTATTTTCTCTTCAACTTTTTTCATGCACCATTTCTACCTTCTTCTCTCCCTTTTCTTAATTGTTTCCCTCTCTGTCCCCACCAACCTCAACTTGCTCCCATACACCCACCTGGCTCCCGTCATCTCTCCCTCTTCCCCTGTCTCTTTCTGTCCCACAGATGGCTCATCTGGTTCCAGTGAAAACCCACTCTAGCTCCATGTCTGGCTCTCAGTCACTGCAGGACCAGACAGGTTCAGCTATGAGTGAGGGCATCAGCGTGGGCTCCCCCAGACCTGAGATGCCCCGTCAGAACTCAGACCCCACCTCTGACACACCGGCACCCCAACCGCTGCGTATCACAGGCAGGGAGGAGCGGGAACGAGATCGGGAACGGGAAAGGGACAAAGATCGGGACAGAACTGCCTGGCTAAGAGAGGAGGATATCCCACCAAAGGTCCGAGAATCATAAAGACACACCATCACTGATGATGTATAGATTTGTTTTGGTTTACAACTATTTTAATATAGAGTTACCTAACCCTAACGCTACTTTCTATGAAAAGTAGTATTATTGCTTTGGATCTCAGCAATACTATTTGTATGCTGAGTTTTATTCATTGTTAGTTTTACATTTTACTATAGCTTTAATGTGTAGTGCATGTTTAGTGTAGTGTATGTGTTTGCATCCTTGTACATCTTATGTACACATGCTATATACATCCAAAGCAAAGATAAACAAAACCCTCATCATGCAAATAACATATTTAATGCTGAAAAATGCTGTTGACTTTCATACATGACAACACAAAAATGACTGATAACATGTCATATCCTGCACATTTACCTTAATCTTAGCTTTGTTCACATTGTTAACCAGGACAGGTGTAAAAAACTGCAAGTTGCAGAGAGGTTAGAGTGTCACAACCCACAGTGTTGTGCTGGTCTTTGTGTTTCACCATACAACCACACAGATATATTACTCTGATCTTGTTTCTGTGTCCAGGTCCCCCAGAGGACCACTTCCATCTCCCCAGCCCTGGTCAGGAAGAACTCCCCTAACGGAGGAGTGGGTCTGGGACCTCGCACGGGTTCTCAGCTCATCCGGGCTAGGTAAAATTCATATTAGCACACTGTGCACCTCTAAAGTCTAACTTAAATATCTGAAAACACTTTTACCGTACCTTTACCTTTGGGCCATTTAACATATTTAAGCAGGATCATTTTGGCTTTTTTAAACTTTTCTTTCTCTTTGCTGTTATGTTTTAACAAACTCACTGTCATAACAAAAAAGTGCGTGTGTGTAGAGTTACCAAAGACTGCTGTAGGTGTTAAATTAGATTAAAGTTCAACATTGCTTAGCAGAACTTCCACCATGCTGCATCGATTCTGCTCTAACATTGCAAAAGATGCCAAAGATTATTTCAAGATTATTAAAACATTGCAATCCTATAACTCGTACATCTGTATTATTACATGCTTTTTTATTAAGAACTGGTACTGAGTGAAAAAACAATGATTCCTTTTTTTAGTAACCCAGACCTGCGACGCTCAGAGCTCTCTCTGGACGCCATGCTGCAAAGAACCTCCTCCAACTCATCATCATCATCCTCCCCTTCATCTCAGGGAGGCTCAGCCGAGAGGCGAGGTATAAAAGCACGCACTCAAACATACAAAACTACTCTCATTAACTCACACACACACATAAAATGAAAACAGACATAAATTAGCAAATGCACGGAAACACAGTATGCAAATGGTGAACTGCACAAACACATACACTCACAGGGCTTCAGCGGGTTTCAGAGGCTATCAGCGGGACATTGTCAGTCGCAGTTCTGCTCGGATCAACCTGTCTGATGTGCCCTGTTACTCTCAGCCTCTGGAGAGATAGAAGAGAGGAAATGAGAGAGGGAGATAGAGAGAGGCGTAGAGCAATGTGTCAAACAACAGGCCAGAGGGATATCTAAGATATGCATGGATCTCCCCCTGTCAAACACATGGTTGAAGTATGATAGGGCAGATTTTTCTTCATGTTGTTTCATTTTGCAATAAGGTTGACAGTCAGTGTCACCAAAATATAAACTGGCATCAAATATAAAATTTTCACAATATCTTCAGACAAATTTAGTTTGAAACCTTTTAGACAAACAGCTTTGGAACCTGTCTTTTAAACCAATATCTTTTTTTAAGTGAATGTTTTTGGTGATTCTCATTAAGATTGATTATGTATCTAGGTCAAACCAAGCAGGAAGGATCCCCTCCGGGAGCCAATCAGGAGGCAAAACCCAAACAGGAGGAGGGCCGTGAATCAGCCAGACCCAGCAGACCTGCAGTGAGTCACACACACACACACACACACACACACACACACACACACACACTTACTTTCTATGGGAGCAATCTCCTCTCTGGGAATCCTCTACGGGCCTATTCTCCTTTTTTTCTGCTATTCATCTGCTTCTTTCTTTCTCTGCCTCTCTCTCTTTCTCCTTCCATTCTTCAGAGTTATAAGAAAGCCATAGATGAGGTTAGTAACACTCGAGTCCCCTTTCCTTTACCCTGGTTTTCCTTTGCCTCGATCTTCAGAGCCTCTCTTTTCCCCCCTGGCATGGTGGAGTTAGTTGGCTTCACAAGAAGATGACTTTTCTCTTAATTTTTTTTAAAAACTTTTAAATATCAGGGTGTTATGGTGATGGCAATGCATGTGTGCTTCTACACACATACCTGAAAGAGTGTATGCAGATGTGTGCCTGTGCAGGTTTGTTTGTAGACATGCATGTGTTGTGTGATCTGTGTGCGCGGGTGTGTGTAACCTGTACTGCCAAACACCTGAGCAGTCTCTGAATCTCTTTTCCTGTTTCTCTGTTGTCACGGTTACGGGTCAGGAGGAGCTGGTAAGCCCACCGTGTATGACGGTCCTCCCCCCCGTCTGCATGATTTGGTCTGATCCATCAGCTGGGTTGAATGGGGAGGGAGTGACCACGGGCCTGTTGGCATGGGGGTGTTTGGTAGAGGGGGTGCAGATTGATCCTCTTTCTACTTATGACTCGTGTACAAAATATTTGCTCTGAAAATGTGAATAAAAGTGCTGATCTGTGATCACTTATGTCACAAAATAAATATTTTACTGTTGCTAAGCAAAAAAAGTGGCCTCAGATAAGCACTTTTGTTCCAGGACACCTATGTTTATAGTCCCGGATTTTTGTGTGGCAACAAATCAGTCAATCTTGTCATAATGTCTTACTCTTTGCCCCTATATTCTCCCCTCATCCTTGTATGTGATTTGATCTCTCACTACTCAGGTTATGAGACTGATGATGGACAACAGATTAACTAACTAACTTTGCCTCTTGCTCCTCTCTTCTTCTGTCTCTTTCTGCAGGACCTAAGTGCATTGGCTAAGGAACTCAGAGAATTGAGGGTGGAGGAGGGGACCAGACCTCCAGTCAAGGTAGAATGACAAATGATACATTTGTTTATTTTGTCACAATAATAATGGGAAACTTTTTTTTTTTAATTGCTATGACTATAATTTGTTCTTTCACCTCATCTTTAATTGTATCCTTGTCAATGGTCTAAGGAAAGTCTACATAAGATTTATGATGTGTTCTTAAACCACAGACATGTTCATGGCTTGCACCTAAAATAAGTGCAGATAAAAACACAATAAACTTATAGTAAGAGCTTTGTTATAAAAGCGGTTGTGCAAATTAGCCAGATGACAGATCCTTGTGACAGACAAGAATGAAAACATGACCTATGAAGAAATCCAAACACAAAATCTGCTTTTGTTTATAGAGATTCCTGATAAGTGTACTTTCCAGATACCAGTCATCAGCAATTTATTCTTTCACCTCACCTTTAATTTGATTTCCTTTATAAATGTATGAGGAAATATTCCTGACATGTTCTTAAAGCACATACATACTTGTTCATGCCTGTTTGCACACACAGAAACCATATAAAGAAATTAAAAAGAAGTCAGTAATACCCCATCAACTGTAAAGAGGGTGGAGCGCAAGACTCTAAATGTAACAATCCTTAAAATGTGGAGCATTGCATTGTGGAATTATTAGCAGAAAGTAGTGTACATGCCATGGCATCACTTTTTTGTTATATGATGGAATATTTGAGGGCACTATATAGTGGATATATTTATACAGCATTCAGACACGCAAATAAAATGACAGAGGGTAAATGTATATTTGTTGAGGAGTGATTTCAGACACAGCCAAAATCTGCTTTTGTTTTTAGAGAGTATTCCAGAGAACAGTTATCAGGAATTTGTTCTTTGACGTCATCTTTATTTTGACTGAGGAAAATTCTAAGGAAAATCTATTCAGATTCATGATGTGTTCTTAATTTGTGTTCTTATTCTCATTAGTCAGGTTGTATTTGTAATTTGAAAGTGCATGCCAGGTGATACTCACGCCCCACTCATCCGCATAAAAGAACATGAGACTACTTGTGCATGTACAGAAACCACAAACAGAAATTAAAAAGCCCCATCAAGTGTAAAGAGGGTGGAGCACAAGACTCCAAACGTAAAAAAAACCTTGACAGTTCTGAAGTCGAGGTACTGCTGCAGGAAGTGAACACCAAACAAGCTGTCATATGTTGTAGCAAGAGTAGTGAATATAAAATAAAAAATCAATTATGGGATGCTGTTACTCATTTGGTGAATGCTGTATTCAAAGAGGGGCACACAGCTGATAAAGTAAAAAAAAACATTGTGAGATCTAAGTTAATTTGACTCATTATTCCTCTCCACTGTATGAACATTGAGATTTTGAAAGTGTGCGTCCACATAAATTCACATGTGTATTGGTGGGGAATTTAGATACAACAGTAATTAGTCCCTCCTTTTGTCTCAGGGTTCTGTTTTCAGAAGGTTTCTCAACAGTTCTCTTTATTTAATGATCACGTTTTTGTTTGTACATCTTGCGTTCTGATAAAGGTGACAGACTACTCGTCCTCCAGTGATGAATCAGAGAGCAGCGATGAGGACGGGGAGACAGTGGGGCATGATGGGACTGTTGCTGTTAACGACATCCCGCGCATCATGTAAGTTGTCCTCTGTTTTTGTTTTTCCTTCTCTCGCTGTGTTTTTTTAATGTATTTTTTATTAACTGTGTGTGTGTGTGTGTGTGTGTGTGTGTCTCTGTGTGTCTGTGTCTGTGTCTGTGTGTGTTGCAGGCCAGCAGTGCCGAGTAGCAGTGAGTCGTACGGAGGGCTGACAGAGGACTCTTTGGGAGATGCCTATAATAGCTCCAAGGACGGCACTCTGGTGATGAGAGAGGTAATGAATGTGCACATAAACACACAAGTCACATGGATTCAGAGATGAAAGAATGTAAACAGAGAAAACACTATTTTTGGTTATATTCTGCCATCGAACTCGGTATATTTTGCTATTCAAATTTCATTTCTCAACTCTCAACTCTCAGGCAGAGGAGAGGAGGAGAGGTGGTCACACAGAGAGTAACGGCTTTGGGAATCACAGTAACCATGGTAACCTTCCCGACCTGGTACAGCAGAGCAACTCTCCCTCAGCCACACCCACAGCCCTGCAGGAACTTGGTGATATGGCTGAGGTCAGACACACCAACACACCCAATTCTAAATATCATGCTGTAAATAAAACACGAGTTGAATTAATTCACATGTAACAAAGAAATAACTAGTTTAAAAACAAATTCAGCATTTTCTGTATGTCTATACAGCATTTCTAGGCTGCTACAAAGTAAATGCTCACATTTTCTGTTTTACAGTTTGGTTTGGGTGGGTCCAAAGCATCCTTCACCCCATTTGTTGATCCACGTGTCTATCAAACCTCCCCGAATGATGATGATGATGATGATGATGATAATGATAACTCAGCAGCAGGTAAGAAAAGTACAAAGAAGCTTTGGTTGCACATTTTACATATTTAGCCATAACATTTGTATTGTAAACAACAGGAAATATTGTCAGGTGTCAACAAACAACAATATGTGTGTTTCACTATTTCTCCATCTCTTTTCCTTTTGTATCTCAGCCATGTTTGCAAATGAACTTATGAGGCAGGAGCAGGCCAGACTAAATGAAGCCAGAAAGATCTCTGTTGTCAACGTCAACCCAACAAACATCAGACCCCACAGTGACACACCAGAGATCCGCAAATACAAGAAACGCTTCAACTCTGAGATCCTGTGTGCTGCACTCTGGGGTACATCCTTCATCTTACTTACTAAACACAAAACAAACACACAAAAAACAGGGAAATCTTGAATCAGAAAACCTCCATGTGTCTTTTGGTGTATCTTTCTGTGTCTCTGACTCTTGCATGTTTGTGTATGTTCAGGTGTGAACCTTCTGGTGGGGACAGAGAACGGTCTAATGCTGCTTGATCGAAGTGGACAGGGAAAAGTGTATAACCTGATCACCAGACGGCGTTTCCTACAAATGGATGTGCTTGAGGGGCTCAATGTGCTAGTCACCATATCCGGTTAGTCTAATATACTGTAAACATCTACACTATATGTACCCACACAAGTCCATGTGGATTGATTTAACATGCCAGTCCACTCATCAAAAAGTAGAGTCCTGTTTACATCACAAAAAAAAATGCAGATCGTTGCTCATAACAAGCTTGTGCTTCTTCAGTTTCTCTCAAAGTACACATCTGAGTCATGTAGGTCATTCACAATGGCCAGATCAGCTTCCATTGTCTACTTTTAATTAGGAACACAAATAGGTTTCTGATGTAGTCTGGTGTTTGTCACAATATTCCAGTGAATTTGATTGAGTTTGTCTTTCTCCCTTTGTCTCTCCTCTCTCAGGGAAAAAGAATAAGTTGCGTGTCTACTACTTGTCCTGGCTGAGGAACAGAATATTACATAATGACCCAGAAGTAGAGAAGAAACAGGGTTGGATTACAGTTGGGGAACTGGAAGGCTGTGTGCATTATAAAGTTGGTAAGTGTGTGTGTGTGTGTGTGTGTGTGTGTGTGTGTGTGTGTGTGTGTGTGTGTGTGTGTGTGAAATGTTGCCACCCTTTTACCTTGTTATACTAGTTATACTCCCTCTTCATCTTCATCAGAGATATGGATCAGTGAATGAGCTCTTTGTACTGGGAGGCAACAGTGTTGAATTGTTCAAATGTCACTCTCAATTCCATCTAAGCTTACATAAGTATATTGTATTTGTTATGTTTCTAGTTAAATATGAGAGGATTAAGTTCCTGGTGATTGCCCTGAAGACATCTGTGGAAATCTACGCCTGGGCTCCCAAACCTTACCATAAGTTCATGGCGTTTAAGGTACGAATGCACATACAACTATACACACAATAACCCTCACATGTATAGATGCAGAATTACTATATATGTATATTGTATGACTATGAGAATGTTTTTCATCATATCACAAAGTTTTGATTTGGTTGAATCAATCATTTTGTCATTTGTTTCCTTTCTCACTCAATGCCCCTCTCTATTTACTTTACTCCATCATAATCCTCTATTCCTGAATGTCTATGCTTCCCCCTATCTCTTACCCTATTTCACTTTTTCTCCTCTCCCTCCCCTGTCTTGCTCTCTGTCTATCAGTCATTCACTGAGTTGCAGCATCGTCCCCAGCTGGTTGACCTTACAGTGGAAGAAGGTCAGAGATTAAAGGTCATCTATGGCTCCAGCGTGGGCTTCCATGTCATCGATGTGGACTCAGGCAACCCTTACGACATCTACATTCCCTCACATGTAAGTGCAGGGCTTTTGCTTGTATGCATCTGTGTGTAAAACGTTTTTAATTCTTCAGTGAACATATTTACCCGCAGGATATACTGTAAGGCAAAGTAGAAGGAGAATTTCTCACCACCACAATTTTTTTGAAATCTCTCATCACCAAGCTCTTCTGTATTACCTGCAGATCTCCTGCTCAGCAATGGTTGACAGTGACTCATACTGTCCCACAAGGATTAGCCTACAGGAATACAATTGTTTAGACAAGTTACCTCTTTGATTGATTTACTGTTGGGCAAGAACAATGTATGACAGTCGTACCTTTCTTTTTATCAGATTTTTTTATGGTTTGCGTCTGTAGTAAATATTGTTGTTAATCTATATTAAGTGCACAGAATGTAGCTCAAATTACAGAATATCACTCAGTAGTAGCTGCCACCAGAATTCGTTTTGCAACAAAGGTCATCCAATGAGTATTACTGGCAGGAAAAGGTCACTTATTCTTTTAGCATACTTCTTTTTCCCGTGACATCATGCAGACAGCCATGTAGGTAGTCACTCACTCATGGAAGCTACAGTATGAATATATTCTGGTACTTGCACACAGATTAGTTTGTTCCATGGTGCCTTCACTAATCCCGTGCTTTTGCACTCAAATCAAGTTCAAATGCAGTTCAGCCAAAACTCTTGATTTAGTGGCAGTATTTCAGTCAACATAAATCTCTGGGAGCAGATGCGAAGACACACAAACATAGCATAGTCTAAGTTCAACATGATGATATGATGTGACTGAGGTTATTGCTATGTAGTAAGTACACCACAGGAATATGCTTGACCTCTGAGGTGATTGTCTTTTACTGTTTCCGCCTTTCATCCACACTTCCTTTTTCTCTCCTTCCCTGCCAACTTCTCTTTCAGTGTGCCAAACCGCTAAAGGTGATGTCCTGCCATCCACCCTTTAGATTACGCCAATAGATTTTTTAGTACAACCCCATAGTAGAAGCACAGCAGAACTACATGTGTCTATATGTAGTACAGTTCATTAGTGTAGATATTAATAGATAACTTAGTTAGAAAAATGTTTGCATGAATAAAAATTCATCTTACCCAAAACAGTCAACACAAGGCTCTGAAAGGATACTGCAGTCACAGCAAGATTTTTTTTGGTCTTGCGCTGGAGCCACAACAGAGAACTACAGATTCAAACATAATTCCACATTATTATAATTGGCATTACTCTCAATTGAAGTGAAGTTTCACTCACTTTACATAATTCCAACCACCACAGTATGATGCGTACTGCTATTTTCTGATATCAATTTCTTTTCTCATGTTAATTACTTCCTTTACGTGTGAAGAAGTGTGAGAATAATGTCATTCTGCAGAGTTCTTTCTCATGGGTTTAGATGAGTTTTTTCATGTTGTAATCCCTTGTTGTGCTCCTGAAGTGTAGATGTGATATATATTTCTTATCTCATGTAAATGACTTTATTTTTTTCAAAGTAAGCAGAAGTGTGGCAACAAGTGTATGTAATTCTGCAGGGTTCTTGTGTAAATGCAGTTTCTCATGGGTTAAGATGAGTTTTTTCACTAACTTGTCACTCATTTGTTGTACTGATATAATCCCTTGTTGTGCTCCTGGGGTGTAGTTTTGACCTCCTAATAGCCTGCTGGCACAAATATAGGGGGTTGTATCTCTGGTCTACACTTGAGTAAAATGCACAGATTCAAGCTACTGTTTTTTGTTTTTGTTTTTTTTTAAATTAATGACGCGGCTGCCAAATATCAGGGGCAACACCCTGATATTTGGCAGCCCCGTCATTCATTTAAAAAAAAGCTAAAAAGCCAGCCAAATTCTGTTTCATTAAATGATGAAACCTCTATAATCAAATTTAGATTATGATTGAATTTGACAGCTTTATTATTAATAATTAATTATAATTAAAACCTCTGATATGTCTGTGCGTGTGTATCTGTTTCTCTATTAGATCCAGAGCCAGGTGACACCCCATGCCATCGTGGTGCTCCCTAAGACTGATGGGATGGAGATGCTGCTGTGTTACGAGGACGAGGGTGTCTACGTCAACACATATGGTCGAATCACAAAGGACGTGGTGCTACAGTGGGGAGAGATGCCTACCTCTGTTGGTATGTCACACCCAGATGTGTATTTACGTGTGTGCTCTGTTGATTTAAATAGTTTTATCTACACTGGAATCATGAAGACATTATAAAGAAATAACCAGATTAAAAAAGTCATTTAAAAGTCGCCAAATTAGTTAAGAAATTGTGTGTGTTAGTGTTTTGCAATGTAGATCAAAAGTGTTGTAAGGTCTCTGAGAACTGAGCTTATGGGGGTTCACATAAGGTTTAATTACATTCAGAAATCAGTCTATAGCATCAGCCTTCACAGGAAAGTCCCTAGAAGTGCTTAGCTAGAACAAAAAAGGAGAGGGAGGGGTAGTGAGGGTAAAAGATTGAGAAAGAGAGGAAATATGGATAAAGCTGATTAATGGTGAGTATAAAAGGAAAAGTGAGGGTGTACAAAAAAGCGCTAGTTCAATAGAGAATATCATTTCATTTCTTGTATTTTAGTGCCCTCATGTGGCAGTCAGGGAGGTAACACTTTCTTATCACATCTGGACTCAACTGTATGTTGTAAATTTGAATACCTTAGTTTATGGAACCCGCTTTCAGATTTTTTTTAGTTGATCGTACCATGAACTTGTCCAGTTTCAGCAAGCATTCATGAAATGTCCTCAAGTTGCAGTGGTGTGTTTCTGTAGTCAAACCCCATCTCGAAAACACAATAAAATACAACTTTGCATCATTGCATTATCTCAGGGGTTCTCAACCTTTTGCAAGCTGGTTTGCAAAGCTGGTTCAATGCAGTTGGGGCCCCACCTCCTCCCGGCGCCGCCCACTCACCCCCCCCCTCCCCCTCCCCCCAACTGCGCCACCTTGCATAGATAGATAGATAGATAGCCCTAGGCTATTGTTATTATCATTATTATCATTATTATAATAGTCCAACCGCTTGCATTTCGACATGGGGTGAATCTGCTGCATCTCTTGTCTCTGTCAGTGAGTCCGTGATCTTTCGTGATTTTTTTCCCCCTCTCGCCCTGTGCTCATGCCCCCGCCCCCCCCCCCCCCTTCCGGTTGAGAACCACTGCATTATTATCAAAAGAAATAAAATATCCATAACCTCTCAAAAAATGTGAAACTAATCTGTAGTTTTTCCTCTTTTGCAGCCTATATCCATTCTAATCAGATTATGGGCTGGGGTGAGAAAGCCATAGAGATCCGCTCTGTGGAGACGGGTCACCTGGATGGAGTCTTCATGCACAAGAGAGCTCAGAGACTCAAGTTCCTCTGTGAGCGAAATGACAAGGTAAAACCCAGTCTGATCACATGCACCTTTCTTTGATGCTTGACCCATTACTTACCAAAATAACATTTAGTAAATAATGATTATTAGTGTTTTGTCATTGTTGAGAAATGATCATTTTAACAATGATTGTCTCCCTCTCTCTCTCTTTAGGTATTCTTTGCATCTGTGCGTTCAGGAGGTAGCAGCCAAGTTTTCTTCATGACCCTCAACAGAAACTCTATGATGAACTGGTGATGGCTCCTGCAATTGTCCGCTCTGCCTCACTCTCCCATCGATCAGCCCACCTTGGCTCACGGCACATCTCACAAATGAACATGATCGACGAGTGGCCATAACTGAACTCTTTAACACTGGAGAGACTAAAAAGGTTTAGAAAAAAAAAGTCAAAGTTATTGTAGAGAAAAACAACAACGACCTGTTCTAAATGAAGAGACATGTTACCTTAGATTCTATCAGGTCATGCAGAAGCCATGGTTACTCAACTGACTGGCAAACTGGTGCCACTGACTTTCCAAATATTCTCTTCCTTCCTTTTTCTCTTCCCTTGTCTGTAACTCTTTTCCCCTTTTTATCTGTCTTTGTTCTTTTCTCTCTGCAAGGACCAGTGCATTCAAGTGTTCATCAACTTAAGAGCTGCACTTTACACCTGCCTCCCACTGTCTCTTCTTCCTTTTGTCCATCCCTTCTTCATCACCAAGTCTCTGCTCCTTCCCCTTCCATCTAGTCATCACTTTTTCAGTACCTTGACATCCTTGTCCTCCATCTCCCTCACTTGTTGTCAGCCATGTGTGGGTCCATTCCCTGAGAACTACACCACACAGGCTGAAGGAAGAATAGATAATCCAATTTAATCTAGATTTAAATATATACTTCTGAATATGACAGTGCAGGGAGGGCAGCTGAGAAATGACAAATCTACTCTGAATATTGGTGGTGAGAGCAGAAAACCTGATTGATTTTCTTCTGTGTCACTCCCCTCCTCCTCCTCCTCCCCTACTTCCTCTTCTTGTCATCATTTCAGGCTCCAAGTAGACTGAATTTTGATTTAATCTTCAATTGCATTTTTGCTGATAGAGGTGCAATGAGACACTGCTGTCATAGGCAGGTTGTAACAGTATGCAAACATGATGTCTGTGTCCCTTTAAAATGAAATCACTGGTCCACTTTGCTTCCTTTCTTTCTGCGTCCCTCCTCCTGTCAACCCCCATCATCACCAACATCATCATCATCATCATCACACCTTTCTTAAAGTCTTTAAATTCTGAAGGTGCTGCATCAGATATACTGTAATATTACAATGAACAATGAGAGTGTCATTCTGTTCATTACATATATGTTTAGTTCTGTTCTTTTCCTTTTTCTGTGTAACAGTTTGGAGTCAGTCAGTCTTGAAGCTTGATGAATTGTACAGCACATGTGTGTCCCTGAATCAGGAGTGTATGTCAGTGTGTGTGTGCGTGTGTGTTTCACTTGATGTGGAAATTAATCCCATTCAAATCAAGTTTGAATCAAAGTGTGACATTGAAGTCAGTGTCTAGAAAAAGAGTCAAGTAATTCAGTCTCTGTGTGTGAACTCTGACCTTAATATGATCAAAGCAACACTGAGTGTATTTACATGCAGATTTATGATAGTATCTTCTTGGTATGACGTTTATGAGTTGGTGTATCTAAACACCATGCATTTTGAAATAGGTAATATTAGAGGTTGATTTTTTGAGTATTTTTTCTCTTTCCTTTGACACAGAAATATTCAAAATTATATGGCTATTTGTAAACAAAGTGACATGAAGAACCATATTAACGCCTCAACCTGAATTTGACCTGAACAGGATATGAGCCGGTACCCCGAATACTGTGTGCATGTGAATGCACTCATTGTTGAAAGCTGTGGTGTCCTCTTTGAGTCATGCTCCTGTGTGATTGGTTCTTCTGATTTTGGCTCCTAACTGTTTGAACGGTGCCTAGCATGATGTAAGCAAAACTAAAACAGAGGCCAAAAGTTTATCACTTACATTATAATTCAAATTTCTATTGCCTACAGGCTCACTTTACACTGTTTTCTTTGTGTTATGATCTAACTTTTAACACATAGTTGATGTTATTTGCCTTTCCTAATGGAGATGTGCATTAACGAAGCTGAGACTTGATTTATTCTTTGAAAGGAGTAACTGAACATGATACAACCTTACAATTTCATTCTAAATCATTAATACATACTGTATTCTATTTATAACACTATTGAGGGTGGACTAGTTAATGCATACTCATCCATGTTGGAGAGCAATATAATGCAGATTAGTCTTTTTTTGTTGGATATACTGTAGCAGTGTTGGCCTATGGTTGACCAAGTTGAGATGACACAAAAGAATACACGTTCCCCAATGACATAATCATCACCTGAATCAAGTGTTTCAGTTAAACAGGTTTCTGGTATATTTTAAAGGACTTTTTACACTTGCATTGAGTAGTTGTTCCTGTGCAGCTGTAAGTTAGGTTCACTGATCTCTGTTAGGGGGAGCAGGCTAACATTTTAGCAATAAAGAGCCGAGCTGAAGAAACCACTGTCTTCCCTATGTGTGTGTGGGTGTGTGGGTGTGTGTGTGTGGGTGTGTTTGTGTGGGTGTGTGTGCATGCATTTGTGTGTATGATTAATGAGCAAGTGTGAATGGGGCATTAATACTATGTTTGTCCATTATGAAACTCACTCTTCCCATTGGAAATGCTGATGGTCATTACACTGAGGACTCTCCTTTCAAAGACAAAACCACTGTATTCTTTATTCAGTTTATTTCCTGTTTTCTTTATTTTTGAAAGAGCATTACTAATGTCCTGTTTTGGGATTTATTTGTTTTGTAAAAGAGATGCTGTAAGAGAGAAATAAATGAAACTAGAGCATTATGCTGTCCTTCTGGAGTCGTGTTTTTTCATGGATGCCTGTTTTGCAAGTGTGCACTTTGTATCAGCTTCGGCTTAGACCCCTTAGACTTTGCCCGCCCCTAAGTGTATCATTAACTGCAATAGTGTGTGTGTCATGTGCGTGAGAGAGGGAGAGATACAGAGTGGTGCCCAGATGTCAGTATTACTATCAAAGAACAGGGTTGCATCTGAGCAACAACAGGTGCTTGTTTTTGCTATTTGGTGGTAATTTTGCATTCTATTATTGATTGTAATATACAGAATATCAACATCCACAGTGTGCCATCATGTAACACCACTTATACAATCCTGAACCCAGTGTTTTCCAAATTAGATTTCAGACTTTTTGTCAAAGTGATTATCATTAAATCCCCCCACCCCCATCCCATAAAAGTAATGTGTTTGTATATATATATATATATATGAATATTAGGCCACAGCTTCATTCATGTGTAATTGTTCTGTCAGTAGTGTAGATGTGTGTGTGTCCGTGCACACGTGTGCATGCATGTGTTGGTCGATTAGTGAGTGCACACTGCGTGATACTGCAGCATTCACTGATCATTACCTACAGTATCTTCTTGGCTGAGGACTGGTTGACACTCTGGACTTGTCATGGAGTCGGGAAAGGTAAAGCAATTCTTGACAAATACATTCTTTACTCATATTTTTTCATGAAATAGTTATTTATTCTTTCTCTTTATTTTAAATCATGCAAGCAATATTTGCAAGCAGCTGACCTGAAGAAATTAGTAGTTTTAAATGAGAACATGGTTTGGGTTTTTATCCAACGGTGACTCATCTGTCCTTTGCACTTTTGTCAGTTTTCAAAAGACATTTTCATCATAAATCATAAATTGCCTTCCACAGAGAGATCTCCATTCAAATGATGAGTACATACATTTTTCATTGAAAAGCATTACTATGTAACCATTGTAAGTAATGTACAAAGGCATACTTATGATTGCCTTAAAGTACTAATACATCTAT
Organism: Scomber japonicus; assembly: GCF_027409825.1. NCBI lineage: Eukaryota > Metazoa > Chordata > Actinopteri > Scombriformes > Scombridae > Scomber > Scomber japonicus. The sequence continues at coordinate 10,709,918 of NC_070593.1, read as the reverse complement.
CAATGGAGTAGACAAAGCTGTTTTCTGCATTTGTATTTATTTGTGACTCTGTGTACTATGTGAATACAGCTGTTTGAATTACTTACGTTCTTCTGTGGACGTTCATGTTAAGTTGTGTGTTGGTTTGTAAGTTCATGCATTCATGCGCGCTTCTTATCACATTGTTGACCTTTTACTCCTGCAGCAGCTAACAGGGACACTGGCTGTGGCTGTGTTCACAGCAGCTCTGGGCTCCCTGCAGTATGGCTACAGTCTGGGTGTCATCAATGCACCTCAACAGGTAATTTAACAAAGCCTTTACTCTCCTTCTCGGCCATCTAATTGCCTCAGCATGCTGACATGTTTAGCTGGTCAGGATAAGTTTACTCCATCCTATGGCCATGATCGCTGTAGGATAAATGTAATTACTTTTCTGCAGTGTAGCGACAGCATAAGAACAATCTGAAAGATCAAGCAACAGACCAACCTTTTCTCACCATCATGAGACCCTAACTCTAACCCTAACCAAGAACTGTTTCATCTGAAATTCTGCAAGCTACTTTGAATCCGTTTCCACCAAACGTCTTGTTGGGGTAGGACAAACAATATTAGAATGCACTAAATGCTGATGTTTCTCTGAGCGAAGGTGTCTGCAGCATTTCAGTTCATTCCCTGTCAAAAGACACGTGATGAGAACATCCACTTGTTCAGTTCCTCCTCTTCCCTATACAGACCAGCATGTGGTTAGATCTGCCTTCATTGGACCTATATGGAATACATATGGCACTGTGTAGTGGAGCTACCACAGTATGCTAAAAAGAAGTTAATGTCGGCCTGTTGTCAATAACTCATTCAATAACTCAGCATTGCAGAAATCTTGATGTCAATTTTGATCAAAGTTTTAGCCTAGATAAACATGTTAATTCAGTGGTTCAATCGTGCTTTTAAAGATTTTAAGGGTTAAACCATTTCTTTCTGCCAAAAATCTGAAAAATGTCATTCATGCTTTCATAACCAGTCGATTGGACTACTGGAATTCCTTGCTCTCTGGCACCAGTCAAAAATCTAGCTCATCCATAGTTCTGCTGCCAGGATTTTAACTCGGTCTAGGAAACATCATCACATGTCACTGAACTTGGCTTCCCTACATTGGCTACCTGTTGCTTTAAGAAGAGATTTTAAGGTTTTATTGAATGTTTACAAAACCCAGATAAGCCTTGTTCCAAGTTATCTATCAGATTACTTATGCCCTATGTCCATTACCACTCCCATCGGATCATTGGATGCATTATTTCTTGTTAGGGACGGAGCCGAAAGGCAAGGACCCTATTGTTTTTATATCTAAAATTGATGCACAAAGGGGACAGAGCCTTTACAGCCAGGGGTAGACTTAAGAACGACTTGCAAGAGGAGATCAGGGCTGCAAACTCTGTCTTGTCTGTTAAATTACAGTCAATTATTTAATTATATTTTAGTTTTTATAATCTGATTAGTTTCATGGCTTTTGTGGCTTTTTATGGTTTGTTTTATTCTCTTTGCATTTTAAATGTGTTCTGCTTTATAAATAAAGGTTATTACTAACTCAAATGTGTTCATACAATGGTGTCCACACAGAGGACACCAGTTGTGAAGGCATGGCAGGGATTTTCTTCAAAACAAGATGTTAACATATAGATATTCTTAAATTACAGCAATTGGTTGTTGGGGAACACACAGCCCAAAACCAGTCACATGACACTGTTGATGAATGTGTGTCACTTAAAGAGTTCCAGTAGTGTCACAGTACTGGAGTAACAGTGTTTAAGCAGCACTTTCCACTTTCCAGTTGGCCTCTGATATTTATTTTGTTTCAACTGACAAAAATGTATTCAATTCAGTGTAAGACCTATGTCATAACTGTCACAGCATGTTTTAAAGAATAATTTATTGTTTTGTGGCTGCCTTTTGGTCTGCGTCTCTCAGTCAGCAGCCATGCTTTTGTGCTGATGAACAAATTTCCATGTCTTAGGTCATTCAGAAGCATTATGGACTATCATTGGGGGTGTGGTCAGAGAAGGCTGCTGCGCTGTCAGAAAACAGCACTAGCTCAGAGGCGGGTGCACATCCTTCTGTGGTCATGTATTGGTCATTGTCGGTGGCAATCTTTTCCATTGGTGGCATGTTATCCTCCTTCCTGGTGGGATTTGTGGGAGACCTGAAAGGCAGGTGAGAGAGACAGTATAACATTATAAGGAAACATAGAGAAAGAATTGAAGTTGGAAAAAAAACAGTACCTGAGTGAAAACAAGGGCTAAACATTAGCCAGGAAATAATTTAAAAGTTGAAGTTAAACCAGGATCAATATGGAATAATGCTATGGTACTGTATGCACACCCTTATGACTGATCTGTCTCTCTCTGTATCACCATCTATCACTTTCTGTTGCAGGGTAAAGGGCATGTTAATGGTCAACTTTCTGGCTGTAGCTGCTGGACTTCTGATGGGTCTTAGCCGGATGTGGAAACCTCATTTCATGGTCATTGCAGGCCGTGCTGTTATGGGATTTTACTGTGGTACAGTAAAGCAAATGTTAAGCCTTTTCATTTATACTGCTATTCAAACTAATACAATATAAAACCAATATTCATAATGATAAATACACATTACACTGCACATTCACGTATTGGTAAGTTTGAACTTTGATTTGAATTTTCTACTTTAGGATCATATTGAGAGTTAAGTGTTTCATATTTAAGAGAAAATTATAAAGTGCTCCCAAATTACACATGGAACCATGGCACTTCATTTTTGTTTTAGGTCAATTAGCTCATAATGTGTGTTGTGTGTCAGGGTTGTCATCTGGGCTAGTGCCGATGTACATTGGAGAGATTGCACCGAAGGCTTACAGAGGAGCTTTGGGGACATTACACCAACTGGCTATTGTAATTGGCATCCTACTCAGCCAGGTGAGGTGCACTCATTTAGTCACACTGCAGCTGCATCTCCTCTGGATGACACTAAACATGTAACCTAAACCATCAATATGTGTGTTTGTCTGTGGATGTGAGTGTAGGTACTAGGTCTGGACTTCATACTTGGTAATGATACTATGTGGCCCATCTTGCTTGGTCTGTCTGGAGCTCCGGCTTTGTTACAATCCCTTATGCTGCCTCTGTGCCCCGAGAGTCCACGCTACCTTTATATTGTATTGGGCAAAGAACAAGAAGCTCGAACAAGTAAGAATTATACACAGTAATCCTTTGTCTCTGTCATCTATCTCTCTCAGAACTCACTCAGAAATAGACATACAGTATAAAAGCTATGCATGATATTTGCAGATAATAAGGATTGTACTAGTAATTTAGTACTAGTACATTTTTTACATTGTTGTTTTTGTTGTTTTTACTGCAAATAAGTCATTATATAGCTAGACTCCTCCACTGTGTTTTGTTCCAGGTCTACATCGGCTAAAGGGGGCATATGATCCAACTTCTGATCTGGAGGAGATGAGGAAAGAGAAAGAGCAGGCAGACAAGGAGCCCAGAGTCTCTATCCTTTCTTTGGTGGGTCTCTATAAAGAAATATGGTCTGCTTATATTCTATGAATTTTACTTCTTCAGCAACATGTTTATGAGAACTATGGGTTTGGAGTTGGAATACTTTAGTTAACATTATGTGCAATCAGAACACTCATCCACAATAATTATAATAGTGCTGACATATAACATTCCTCCTCCTGTCCAAATTAATTAGCAACCAAAGTACACTGACAATGTCAGGATGTCTTGACTCTCTGATAGTTAATGTTAATATATAACATGGTCATTTTTTCAGTTTTAGAGATACTGAGTTAATGAGAAATATGCTTTGTATTGTAACCGACTGTAAAAAGGCTACAGATGAGGTCCTCTCTATCCAACAATTCCTCTATGAAACCAAAACAGGAATTTCACCAATCGGTAAACATATTAAAACACTTGTTTCACAGTTAAACAAACATAATGTTGTTGGAAACAGCATGTATTCTCTAGTTGTAAAGCTAGCTAGTGTAATTGTTTAAAACAGAAAAAAATAGGACAAGAAATACACTACACCTGGTCAGAAGTTAAACAAAAATGTATGCATTCTACTTGTGTGCTTCATAACACAAATGTAGTGACAATATTTTACTGTTTTGTAATTCTCTCCCAGATTGGCTCCTCTGTGTACAGGCAGCAGCTGTTTGTTGCGCTCATGATGCACCTCTCCCAACAGTTGTCTGGCATCAATGCTGTGAGTGCAACATTTATTTAAAATCTGCTATAAAATGACATTTGTGGTTTTATTGTCATAAGCATATAAACACATTAACAGTAACTTCAGAAATACATCACTCTGCCTCTTTACCTTCTCTCTACCTAAAATGTGTATTACTCTATTGTATTAGTGTATTTACTTATATGTCACTCAAACTATTTCTTATAATTACTGGAGATTCTAATTAACGTGGAAAAGTTATATTTGTTTTGTCTTTAAGATATTTTATTACTCTACATCTATCTTCGAACTGGCTGGTGTTGGACAACCAGTCTATGCCACCATAGGAGTGGGGGTCATCAACACCATCTTCACTATGGTGTCTGTGAGTAGCTACATGCAGATGTAAAGCACACAGAAACTTACACACATAGCCATGTACAGTATGTGCAGGTCTTATTTTTCTTCACACATTCTTTTAAAAACACACAAACAGACAATTTACTCTTTGTTCCAGGTTGCACTAGTGGATAAAGCTGGTAGGCGTACTCTTACCCTGGTTGGCCTGGGAGGGATGTGCTGCTGTGCCATTGCCATGACAGTGGGCCTCAAATTTCAGGTTTGTCCAATTAGGCTTCAGAGCTTTAGTCTGTCAGCATCGTAATGGAATCATTTAACATTTTGGGAAATATACTTTTTTACTTTTCTTACTAGAGAAGATTGATTCTACTCTTGCACTGGCTCTTTAAAATGAAACTGCAGCCAGCCACTGGTGTTTTTAGCTTAGCATAAAGACTGGAAACAGTGGAAATCTGCTAGCTTGGCTGTGTCCAAAAGTAACCAAATATGACAACACGTACCTAACAAGTTATATCTTATTAATCAATCCGTACCAAAACCAATGTGTAAGCTCAGCACATTGCAGTGTAATAGGAGATCTCATGTTTTACGTTTCTTTGCCGGGAGCAGTGACTTCCTGCAGTCTCCACTGGTTGCCTAGCAACTTCACTAAGACTAAATATGTCAGGAAGTCAATTCTCCTAGCCAATAATTATGTATGTGCCCAACATTGTGTTGCTCACACTAAAACATCTGTGCAGCGATTTTAAAAATTCTTGACAATGGGATGAATAGTTTGTCAGAAATCAAAACAAAAGCTGAAGGCACTTACAAGTTATTTCCTGAAGATTTTCTCAGTTTTCATAAAGTTAGTTCAGTTGTCATCATGTATCACAATTCTATGTTTTTTCATCCTTTGAGCATTAAAGGTCATTCTTGACCGCAGAAACACATTTTATTTCATTTTTCAGATAAAAAATAAATCTAAAAAAAGACAAGCAGTTTTAGAACTGCTTGTCTGTGCTGTGGTGGAAAAGATTATTAAAAGGGGCTTGATACAGATGATACAACTTTTTTAATACAAGTTTGAAAACAAACTAATTCTACATTTACTGTGTAGTGAGATCTGCATTTCATAGTTTTACAGCAAGAGAGAGGAAACCACTTATCTTGATGTACTCTTTCCTCCAGGATTCCTACTCATGGATGACCTATGTCAGTCTGTCGGGTGTCTTCCTTTTTGTGAGTTTCTTTGAAATTGGTCCTGGTCCTATTCCATGGTTCATAGTAGCCGAACTGTTCAGCCAAGGACCTCGACCAGCAGCCATCGCTCTTGCTGGCTGCTGCAACTGGACCAGCAACTTCATCATAGGCATGACATTTCCATATATACAGGTAAGCAGAAGACATAACATGAACTGTTAGCTTGTTCAACACAGTTTGCATGTGGATTGACATGTGCCTTTGCATTTCACACAAAATCAGAAACACTCCACTGACTTGCCTTTTTTACTTTTCATTTTTCAGACATGGTTGGGCAGTTATGTGTTCATCCTGTTTGCTGTGATGCTTTTCGGCTTCACTGTGTTTACTTATCTCCGGGTCCCTGAGACCAAGGGTAAAACCTTTGAGGAGATTGCTGAGGTCTTCAAGAAGGGACAAAAAACTAAAAAGGCACAGAGCCCCAAAGATGAAACTGAACTGCAGCAGCTCAAAACATCCTCAGATGCTTGAGACAAGAGTTGTGTGTTTGTGTAGTCTGTTTGTGTTTGTATGTGTGCATGGGTATACACATCATTCAATGTGGTGTTTGTTTCTATGTTTATGTATGTTTGTTTTTTTAGTATTACAGGAATTACTTGGTGAATTAAGGATAGAATATATAAAAAAACAACATCATGTTTCCATTAATAGCCACTCTAGCTGTGTGGCTCTATGGGTGGCAATGTTGATTTTTGCATTCATGTTCTCCCCTTGTTTTCCCTCTATTAACATTGTCACTGTGAACATATCAATGAACATTCAAGCCTTTTGCAAAACAGTTCACACAATGTTGATTAAGCCCATTGCCGCCAGATAAATCTATCTGTATTTCACAGTATACACATTTTTAAATCTGGCGTCTGTGGCCACTGTCCTGTGTTGGCACACTGGGAATTATACATTTTATGTCAACCAGTAAGCCTGATAACTTCTAACTATTTATCCTCATTGCCAGAAGGGGAGACAAAAGTTCCTCACTGCAGGTATAACATCTCAGCCCATGTTTAACATCTAAGCCTAGACCACCTCACAAAATCGCTAGTGTGGCTGCAGCCTCTTAATCTTATATGGAGTATTGTTTACATTTCAAATAGAAATAAGGGGTGGGTTCTGATGGCATTGTATTCTCTGCCATCATAATATATTTTATTGTAGTATTTTATCCTGCTGGTCAATAAATCAATAGATAATATTGTTATCAGTGAGCCAAGAAATTAAACAGTGTTCATATTCACAGAAACATAAAGTGATATCATTGAAATATTACTTTCAATAAGGGTCATTTGTGACATTTGGGTACCTCATCCTGATATTATTTTTCTGTAAAATGACCATTTTCTGTCTTGAAATACTGTATAATCATTAAAGATCCCTTCCAGGCAAACTCTGCTTGGAATAATGATATGTGTGTAATGTGCCCAATCCACAATCAGGGAGAGCAGATACCAAACAGGTGGTGACAAAACTTTAATTGACACCAGAGGAAGTTTACAGTGTTTCCAAACAGGTCTATGTAACCAAAGACATGCAGCCTCCAGAAAAACAACATTACTTACTGAAAACAAATTACAATATGGCTGTGTCAGGTCCTCCCAGTACACTCTGCAACAGCCATCAACTAACACACACAGGAAACTCACAACACTTGACATACAGTATTTTACATCATTACAATGCAATTTAGTAGATATCCTACCATTATTAATCACTGTTCCATTTGCATTTTTGGCACAGCTGTTTTGTAATGTGATGGAATATATAAAAAGGGAACTTTGAGAAAGAAATGCTTGTCTGTTTCTTTTTATACAAAGTAAAACTTTTGCCCACATTTTATAACTTTTTAAAAAAAATGGGCAAACAGATAATGAAAATACCAGTTTGAAATCCAAATAATTTTTCTCATAAATGCAAGATGGTGGACAGGTTTTGTGATATTACAAAAGGCTAATCTTAAATCTATTAGCCATTATAGATTTGTGCAAGGTAAAGTAACAGGCAGGTGAAAGCTGTGGAGATGTAGTGTTTTCATTTCTTTGTTTTTGCTTAATGATATGTTTGACATACATACTTATAACCACCATAAATCTTTGGTACATATTAGCCTATATATATATTGTTATTTTTTGTTATTGTTTTTATTTATTAATATAATCTTAACCTAACCAGACTGTATAACATCATGTACTATATATCCATGATAAATATAATTCAAGTAATTTAACCAAATTCTAAGAAATAGTGACTCAGTACTGAATAAATGGTCGATATATTGTCCACAGCTTCTCAATTCCTGTCTGAAACTGCACCAAGACTATTATGAATATGCACACCTTAAACCAGTCGTGGAATGTAACCAAGTGCATTTTCAAGTATTGTACTTTTGAGGAACTTGTGCTTTACTTGAGTATTTTGTTTGACACTTATACACTGTAGTTTTTTTTAAAAACTAAAACAACATATTTTAATATTCTAACTGTTGTTTAAATTGAGTGCTCGTTTCTTCTTTAAAAAAAAGAAGCACTTTCAGCTGTAGTAAAAAGGTGCTATAAAATGTATGATGATGATGATGATGATGATGATGATGATGATTAAAAAACCTACATGCTACACTTATATAATATGATGCAGTGCTATTTGTACTATGAAACAAAAGAAGCCAAATCTGCATAATAAGTACATTTAGCTGATAATAAGTATGTACTTTACTTAAATAACATTTGGAATTCAGGACTTTTACTTGAAATGGGAGTATTGGGCTCCAATATTTCTACTTTTCCTCTACTGCGTTTAACTATTAGAGTAATTAATCCTGCCTGCCTTAAATGTGTTTTTAATCAGTCTAAACAACACTATTTCACTGATAACAAGATTTAAGAGTACAATTAATGACCAGGTGCGCATGGGACGTCCCATACAGACATCTCCAGCCCTACCTTTCACCACTCTGCGTCACCGGAGCCCACACCTGCGCTCTCTCCTCCTGCAGTACAAAAGCTTTTACGCATGCGAACTTGCGAAGTGACTTTTCTTTTTCAGTTTAAGCAAGACACAAGGTAAGCTAAACGTGGGTGCTTATAGGTAACATTTTTGACCATGTCTTAGTTAACTTGGTTTTGTCGTGTGCTGACGCCGTACCAAATACGGAGGCTTTTCGTCGCGTTTTTAAGCTAATCAGTTACTGCGAAGTGAGACACACACAAGTTAGCACAGCACTCCGGCTAACATTAGCAACAGCGTCGTCAGTCAGCGTCAGTGGGTGTGTGCGTCGAGCTAACTTCGCTAACGATGACAGACAGTTCACCAGGTGGGAACTTGAGGCCACCTACCTGTTTTTAAGTCACCGTGTGAGGTGCATCTGGTCCAGCTGCCACGTAACAAGGCTGGTTAATGTAATGGTGTCTGCTAGCTTTCTAACCTGACTGCTAGCTGCAAAGCCACTGTAACGCTACATTGAGCCATTGTGCACATCTTTCTGGAGGCAAACAAACTAAGTAACATGTACTGTATGACTCGCTAGTGATTTTACCCAGAGATGGTACTAATTAGCACAATCCGCCGTCAAATCCGACATATTAGAAACGCCAGTTTTGCTATCCCCTGGATAATTGTTTGTACACAAGCATGACTAATGAATTTTAAAATTGGATCGCCAGAAATGTGCGTTATTATAGTGAAAGTGTATCATCATTAGCGGGGAAAGATGCAGTTTTAGGTCGACTAATGTGTCATTGCTCTTTAAAGTAGTACTAGCACCACTCTGTTTCTGACAGCTGTTGGGGAGCCTGTCTTCATTTTGTTATTATTTCATTAATGTTAATATGTGCTCACCATCTCACACCAGAAGTCTGATTTATTCCTGGAAATGTGCTAATTTCTACGCAGTGTATTGGTTCTTAATACCAAGCATCCTTCTAAGTGATGCTACTATCAGTCACATTTTCTTGTTTTCTTTTGCTCATCTGTGTGACACAGCACAGCCCGTATCCCATCATGGCAGATGATGATTTCACCACTGCAGACTCTGGGGCCTCTACAACTTACCCCATGCAGTGCTCTGCACTGAGGAAGAATGGCTACGTCATGCTGAAGGGACGTCCTTGTAAGATCGTTGAAATGACTACTTCCAAAACTGGCAAGCATGGGCATGCCAAGGTAAAAACGTCCTCATGTATTTTTTTTGGGGAATGCTGAGCTTTAGGCATTTTTTGTGATTTGGTCTGACATTTTCCAGTGTTAAAAAGTAACGCCCAATTCTTACTTGGCCTTGAGGCAAGATGTAATCAGTAACTGTGTTTTTCCAGGTTCACCTGACTGGAATTGACATCTTTACCCAGAAGAAGTTTGAAGATATCTGCCCTTCTACACATAATATGGACGTTCCAAATGTCACAAGGAAAGACTTCGATGTGAGTCATCCGTGTTGGAACTCTTAGTAAAACCTGGGGCAGCATTTACAATGAATACTGGGTGTTATGTCAGTTGAAACAAATGAGTACTTGAAGCCAGTAATGGTTTTCCTGGGCAGTATTGAGTGCCCCTGCAGTTTTAGAAACTTGAGCCCAAGTGAATCCATTTCCCATAATGTGTATCTGAACCTAATGTAAAAGTGATGTGAAAAAAAAGAGAAGCTTTTTCAGTTGTTAAATCGGCGTGTCACTCATAAAGTTAGCTGTCTCTTTAGTAGCTGTGAAAGAATGTACAGGTTTTGAACTGGTTGAACAGGTTTTGAATTAGCCAATAAGCAGTGTCTTCTTTCCTGATTACAAGCTTCTTCTGAGAGAGTGACTATGTTTACATGCACATTAATATTCCGCTATTATTACGGCTATGACACTATAAAAATTAAACCTTTGTACTGGTAGTGGCTGTCAAGTAGCCAAAATTCAATCATTCAAAAATTCTCTGTATTCTTTGCCCAATTGCATATTTAGGTAATTGATGTCACTGAGGGTTTCTTGACCCTGATTGATGACAATGGGCAAACCAGAGAAGATCTTAGAGTGCCTACAGGTGATGTGGGAAAAGACATTGAGAAGAAGTTCAGTGATGGAGAATCATTTATGGTGAGTTTCTGTGGCCTGAGGATGAAAATCTCCTAGCTGGTTGTGACTGAAATGAAACAACTGAAAAAAAACTTTTTATTATTTAATGTGTTTTCTTTAATCTGTTTCATATCATAAATATCTAGGAATTTGCTATGTTCAAATATTTATTTCAACATTGAGCGTGTCCTAGACTGTCCCTGACGATACACAATGATCAAACTGATCTAAGATAATTTTGTGTTCCTAGTTTTGTGCTTGCTATGAATAATGTATAGTTCTGTTAGATTATTTTTTATGTATTTGATTGCATACAATGCAGACAGTGCATAGCCTTTTCTCTTATTTTCTTATTGAAGTATTAAATATGGGCAGTATTGAAAACATTTTATTCTGAAAATCTGTCATTGGACTTTTTCCATTTTAAGTTAGTTGAAGTAAGTGTTACATGTAAGACCTTAATGATGATGATTAACTGGAGGAAAATCTTTTGGCTAGATAAACTTAACAAGTCAGCGGTTGGAATATTGGGGACAGCTTTAATGCAACTGGTCCCATATCTGATTTTTCTCGTATCTTTTTCAGGTTACTGTGATGCGAGCTGTGGCTGAAGAGCATGTAGTTGCCACCAAGGCCTTGAGTTCTTGACCAAAAGTCCATGACAACGCTGGAGACCTCACACTCCTATCTTCTGTAATGGTTTTGAGGCTTCACCAAAGCTTACTGGCCTTCACCCCACTTCTCCACCAGTTTCCCTGCTGGTCAACTGAAATCTGGAAACTGGACTGGGTCAGATTCTGCAGCTGTAGCTCAGGCTCAGGGCTTACTGGTGTTCTCTTCAATCAATGAAGTTCTCCACCTTTAACCATCACAGCTTAACTTTGCAATGGGTGCCAATATTCAAGCAATCCATAACATTCCTCTTACAGCATGGGTAATATGCTTTTTTTTTTTTTTAAATTACTTCAGTAATCATTCATATTGACCAGTTTACCTGAATGGAATGTGCACTTCTTCAGTTGGCTGTGAACAAATGATCATTTACTATTGAGATGTTCTGCTTTACCTTCAACTTAAACTCCCCCTTAATATGATTTTAGCTCCACTAGCTCTACTCTGCTCTAATTCAGAGAACCTAATGACAGTAACTTCATTGATGGCTGAAATATTACTTTCTGCTTTTGACAGTTAACTCATTTGCATTAACATGCACACTTAAAAATGCCATATATACATAACTCACCATCCATGAATTTATGAGAATGACGAAAACCTCTGCATGTTAAATGCAGATCTAGCAGAAAAGCTAGATCTGCAGGGAACTCTCTTGTCTCTGCCTGCCATTGTGAACAGAACAGGTTTGGACAAGGGGGCTAAGGTGGGTTAATTTTCTCTTCTATGCTATAAAACTTTTTCCTTGTCACTTGAGGCCTTTTTATGAGCTGACAAATGTATAGAAAATTATTTTGAGAGAACAAAATACTGAATAGATTAATATTAGCTGAAAACACTCTTGAAGCTTAATTTCAACAATTAAACTATTCAAAACAAATTTTGCATCATCCCAATGCTAAAGATAATATGCAGAATAATGCAGTCAAATGTAGGTGGTAGTTGTGCTGTGGGTAAACCAAGTCTCTTGGTAGCTGACGTTGGTACCCAAAAACAGGATAGATAAGAGTTGCTGTTGGTCTTACATTTTGGGTTGTAGGTGCGGGAGTGGAGGGAAAATATGGTAATAGAAATTAAATTAATTTAACTTCATTAAAGGACCAATGTGTAAGACTTAGGGGGAACTATTAACAGAAATGGAATATAATATTCTCAAGTATGTGTTCATTTGTGTATAATCACCTGAAAGTAAGAACGGTTTTGTTTTTCTTTACTTTAGATAAGCCCTTTTCTATCTACATAGGGAGCAATTCCTCTTCCACATAGGCTGCCATGTTTCAGTGCCATGTTTCTGCTGTTGCACAGAATGGACAAACACTGGCTCTAGAGGATCTTTCATTTTTTTTGTTAATTTCATGGCCACTGTAGGTTCTCTTTCAAGCTTGGAAGGGAGGGGATAAAGGGATGGGTATACAGTTGGTTCCAGCTGTTCAATGCTAGATGCCTCTAAATCCTATACACTAGTCCTTTCACATGGCTACTGTTCAACCTGCATTTACATGCAGCTGATCGGTTATCCCCCTACCTCCTACTGTAAATTTAAACTGAGTGGAATAGTGTAGCAATGTATTTGAAGAGCTGCAGCCTGAATTTTTTGGGTTTTGTTTATTTTTCTAATCTGCGCATTTGGACTGATGTAGTGGGAGCCCAGTCTCATGTAAAGAAGCCGGTCTTTGAAGAGGGCTTGTGTTAAAAATGTACATATAACCTGCTGTTCAGCTGTGGAAAATGTTTAATTTTGGCTGCCAAGATGCACTTAGAGTTATATAATCTTTTCGTCTTCTGCACAGCAATAACTTTCCTATTTGAAGTCTTGTTTGTATGCTTGTGCTCTTGTTAGAAAACCAATTAAGTGTATACAGTACATAGTCAAGAAATCAGATTTCTCCAGCTGAAATCCCTCAATCCCTTACGGCAGGTAAGGAAAGTGTTTACATGATGTTATGACATCAGGTTACTGCAAAAAAACAAGAATCCAGTTACTGAAGTGCATGTAAAGGCACTTATTGTAATGTTGCCATTAGAAGATATTCAACTCAGCTGTCAAGTTGTCTTTTTGTACAACGGCAGGCATTCTGTTACATAGTTAGTCTTCAGTCCACCTAAAGTATTCTTTACTTTTGCCAAGACATTAAAGTAGTACCCTGTTGTAGTGTGGACCTTTTTTTTCACTTCTTGTTCCATGTTTTTATCTGAATAAGTACACGTTAGATTAGGTCAGAAAGGGAAATGGGCCTAAAGAGTTGAAAACATAATCTGTCTTGTGCAGATTTCAGGCACTGGTGTTTTGGGGTAGTAACAAAGCTCTACACCTGTTCAGCTTGTTTGTCTAGTGAGCCAACAAGGATCGTAGCAGTGTGCTCTGTCAGTAATTTGGTTGTAAACATGCCATTGTGCCTGTGAAAATTAAGATTGTGTCTCTAGTACAGTCTCCTTAAATACTTGGCTGGATTTCCAAAAGTACACCAATCCTTAGTTTTCATTTCTGAATATCGGAAATGGTGCAATTTAATACTAATGGTATGAAGTTTCTCTGCTAAACAGGGTTTCCCTCCATATCCACAGCCCCAACAGAAGACAGCAGTCTTCCTTAAGCCATATGTGTACCCTGTTACATGTCTATAAGGTCAGAACAATGGAGCCCTTTCTTACCCTCAGTTCCCTCCAAGTATTAACTACTCTAGCATCTGATATGTAGCATGAGCCACTTCCACATGTCTTGTCAGTGATCCTCTATCTTTTAGCCATCTCAGTCCCTCGTGTGGAGACCATGTGGAGGGAGGTGGGGCGTTTCCTCTAATTCCCTCTCAGAAAATGTTTACGTTGTTGGGGAGATGGCCCTGTTAGCTTCACATGCTGAAAATGGAAAACTAAATTGAGTATTAGATATGTTACTTTAATGGTGTCAGCAGTCAGGACATTAAAAATGATTATCATTATTATTGTTTTCATTTTGATTCTTTGGTCTCAGAAGCCAATTCTGATAATAATGTTTTGTTTTTTATTCATATTCATTTCTGGCACCTCTCATCAGATATTGTATATTTCTTCTCGACTGCAAGGAACAATGATTTATTTTTATGTTTAGACCACGGGTACACTTTATTATGTTAAAATGGGGACTGTAGGATTACTCAGTCTTGTACTACTGTATGTTCCTGATGTTTTCTGGGGAAGGGACATGAGGGAACTTCTCCAGCTTGGCACAGGTGTCTTTTTCTAAGTTTACCAGGAGAAATCTGACATTGAACTTCTTCTGGAGCATAAAGATGCATTGTAAAGGGACGTTGGCTCTTCTCCTCTGTTTTATCTAGTGTATGGCTGTTATCTTTAGAATCACAACTGTCCCTGTTTTTATTATGTAGGCAAAATAAAGTTCTTTCAAATGTTACTGGGCACAAGAACAACCTCTCCTGTTTTCTTTTCTCTTCATGCTAGAAGAAATTGTCACTGACACCAAGGAACTCCCACTGAAATACGCATCAATAAAAATTACACGTAGAAGTTGCATGAATTGGTGCAAATGGATGTTAATGAAGAAGGGAATATTATTCAGGCAGCCTGTAAATGAGGATATCACTGACCTCTTGTGGTAATGTTCTGGCATTAATGGAGCATTGAATTTCCAGTCTGTTCATTTGCAGGATTCTGGAAATTAATACTCCTTGTGTTTGTCATCAGCCAGTGTGAAATTCTAGACATGTTCAAATGTATCCTGCTCAAATGGGCCAGTGAGATCCACTCATATGTATACAGTAGGCTTACCTTTAGTAGGTCTGTCACTATAGTCAGTATTGAGAAATTTAAAGCATTTCAGTTATGTGTGTGTTATGTGTTATTCTAAGTCACAGTAATTAAGATTGTTGCACTTGCTACACAGCATTCTTAAGTGTCAGAAATACTGCTGTGCATAGTACAAGTCACTCAAGTTACATTGACCATCTTGGGATCTTTATGTTGGGAAGAGTTCATCCAGTTTTGACTTACTTTTTCAGGATTAAGACATCAAACTGAGGAAAACACTTAGCTGACAATGATCTAATCTGACACCAATTCCACAATTCCACAGAACAATATGAAATCATCCCACATAACACGTGTTATAATGCTTGCTTTAGGCTACAGTGTCTCTAGGCAATCTTCTTTTTGTCAGTATAATAACAAACCAATCATATAACAACAAAACATTTTTCAGATAAGCCCTAATTTTAACATGAGTTTAATTTAGTAAAATAGCAGACTAACACTGAACAGAAGTGTACTGCCTGGCTCTGCTATATGTTTTTTGTCCTACTAGCTTTCTCATTATGACACAAAGTTGGCGTGACCATAATGCAAAAAGTCAGGTGTAACTGCCAAATTAGTAAACTGATGAGAATAGTTCCCATTGAAAACAACACAGTGTGGAAATCTCTAAGACAGAACAACTGCCTTATGGGTCTATTTGTGTGATATTTCATGTCGTGTTTGGCAAAAATTCTGAAATCTAAATCTAAAATCAGTAATATCAAAAGTTAAGTGCCAGCACTCCTTGTGCGCTGCATACTTTGTCAAAACAGTAGTGTGTCTTTACTGTACTATATGGTGTCTTTTATGTTGTCTGTGTAGGTATCATCACAACAAAAAGCTGAAAATTAACGATGAAAATTCATGTACTTTCGTCTATTTGTTTGTGTTTGTCCACTTGCTTGTGTTTTCTTAAGTTGCAGTGCATTTAACTCTATCAACCACATTATATGTACCCATCACACCACAAGTGTAACTTGTACCACTACTTTACTAAATTCAGACCCCACTGTGCACAGTTTTCATGATTTGAACTATTCTCCACCACAGAAAAAATGTTGTCTTAACACAACTGCACAGTAGATGGCAGTGAAGCATCACACTTGATAGCTGAGGTCTGTTCTTAAACATCTACTACTGCATAGCTTTGACACCACATCAATCACACCACATTGCTCCTTTGTTTGTGGTTGCTTGTGGTTACTCGTGTACAAGTCAAAACAATAGCAATGAATGTAGTTCAGACAGTTGTGTGTATGCTATGGTATCAGTGAGCCCAATGACACATTATTGACACAGTTCTTTTATTTAGAAGGGATTGTCTCAATAATCAGAGTGCCCCATTTAAAAAAAAAAGCCACCTTGTCTCAGCCTTCAGAATGAAGAAGTAAAACCACAAGGAGCATAAAAGCGCACATAAAAGCATCTGCAATTACGTTTTGGAGTAAGGCTGGCATCCATAGCGCTCCCCAAATTATATACACCTTCTCTTGCTCTCCCATCCACCCCAATGACTAAGGCACATGGATTCACTCTGCAGTCCCTGCAGACTCCAGAACCCATTAAGACCCCTTCCATGGCCATAGCGAAGAAACAACCA
Organism: Scomber japonicus; assembly: GCF_027409825.1. Taxonomy (NCBI): domain Eukaryota; kingdom Metazoa; phylum Chordata; class Actinopteri; order Scombriformes; family Scombridae; genus Scomber; species Scomber japonicus. The sequence continues at coordinate 10,693,022 of NC_070593.1, read as the reverse complement.
GTGCCTCTTTCCTCCGAGAGTGTTTTACTGGGATTGGCTGAACTCTTTAAAGGCTCGGTGCGGGAGATTGAAGTAAGGATTGTTGAGAGGATTGGTGGAGTTTTTATGGGCCATTCCACAGTGCTCCAAACTTGTTTATCCAGACGGAGAAGCGGCTGGATTCCTGGCTGATGTTTGGAGGGGAAGAAACAGTTTGGAATGATTAGAGATTTGATAGAGTTACAGACTAGAGGGCTTCTCCTGTAAGCCAGGGAAAACACGATTCCAAACACACACATAGGCTACATATGTCAATAATGGGGTAGGGCCAAGTGTAAAGGGCCATTATGTAACTGCAGGACCTATGTCTCAAAACAGCATGAGATGGAGAGAAAGATGAGATCAAAGCATTTGTGTGAGCTGTGCGCTTTTATTGAAACTGTATGTGTTTAACTGCACTGTGTGTGTGTGTGTGTGTGTGTGTGTGTGTGTGTGTGTGTGTGTGTGTGAGTGTGTGTGTGTGTGTGTGTGTGTGTTAAGAGGAACAACAGAGCTGCCCTGCTGTTTCCTATCAATCCCACATGTAACTGCATTATCACATTATTAATAGTAGTATTTTATTGGTATTAAGTCCATGGTAAATTAACTGTCAGATGGTTAGAAATCCCTATGGGTTAGGGTTATTGTAGAGGGTACGTATGTATGAAACAAAGGTTGATATAACATAAACAGATGACATTTATTAAAAGCTAAAAACTGTCAAAGCACAGGCATAAATCCCTGTGAACAGTCACAGAAGACACAGCAGAGCTTTTTGACACCACCATGCCTACTGTGTGTATCTGAAAGAGACATGAAAAGCAAACTCTTATCATTATCCTACAGAAGTATAACTTATTTAAATAACCTACAGATGTGAGTTTCCAATTTAGGAGAGACAATAACCAGAACAGAATGAAATGTATTCATTCCAATTGGTGAAATTTGGTGTTATATATGCGTACAAATGCTGTAACATGCTTCAAATATAGGTCTGTGTTCCTCATTTATTTCTTACTGTGTGCATTTGTATTGGTCTGTTAGGCAACTATGTGTTTTTTTGAGGGTGTGTCTCTGTTTGAATATCCATGCCTGGCTGTACCCTACATGTATGAGTTTTATGTGTATGTGTGTGTCTGTTCAGGGGGTGCTTAGAGTGTTTTTGAAGATCTGTGGAGTTATTGAATCCAGACTTTGAAGTTAAATATGGAGAGAAAGAGCACTTCATCTCTGCCTCTGACAGGATTTGGACAACTGGTGGAGGACAGAAGGAGGTGTTTGGTCCTCCTTTCATGTGCTTTATCCCACTGAGAGAGGAGCAGTAGGGAAAGATTCTGTACCTGTGTGGTGTTTGTGTATGGAGATACATGTGACAGTTGGTTAGTCCACCAATTTGGTCCAGACTGAAATATGTTGTGTATGAGGTTGAAATGTGTGGTTTTTAGTGAAATAACATCTCAGTTACTGGACAAAGTACTGAAATTTGGTACAGGCACCCTCAATATGTCCAGTACTTTGGGTCATGATCAAATACCTGCCAAACTGATGATTTTCCCATCAGCCTCAGTTGTACTTTGTGTTTAGTGCTAACACACTAAAACAGAAAACATGGTAGGCATTATACTGTACCTTCTATACTAGCACTGTTGTTGTGAGCATGTTAGTAGACTGGCATTAGCATTTAGTTCAAAGGACAGCTGGGCTTACCTGCAGCCTCACATATCTGTTAATATGGTTGTAGATTTTTATTCTTGTTTTCAGTTCACCCTTTTATTTGGAAAACTGTAGTATGTAATACAGCAGGTAAATGCTTTCTATAATTTTTCCAATTTATTTTTAAAACTACAAGAAGTATACAAAAGGTAATAGGTAAGGTAATATGTTCTGTCACAAACTTAACAGTAATCTCTCCATCACAAAAATATCATGAATAACATTTGTTTACACATTGTTTAAGTTCAAAATGAATCCAAATGAGATTTATATGAACTTAATTAGCTAAGTATTAATCGATGATATATAGTGAGGTCAGAAACTGATATCAGTAGCAGCTATGGGCTAATAAAGTACTCCATTTTTATTTTGGAACTACATGTTTTTCCCTCATAATCGTAGTCTAGTAAGATCTTAGTATGATCTATCCAGTGTCAAAATGCTGTCTGGAGAGACTGGGATGCTGTTCATGTCTCTCTCTGTATAAGTCTTTGAATGTGCACATTTGTATGAGACTGTGATTAAGACCAGAAGGGCAGGGGTGTGTTCTGCCTTTAGAATAGTTATGCTAACAGATGTGTTCATTTGAGAATGGGGGCTCACAGCATGTACTTTCTATTTTAGCTGACCTCCTTCTGTTCACTCACACTGCTGGGAAGGCCCTCTTGTCTTTGAATAAGAAAATCTTCCCTGGAAGAATGACTGAGTAAGCTAGCCGGAATCCAATCTAGACTAAACTGGTTTTTGGTGGTTTAGAGAGGTGGTTTTGACAGAACAAAAACCTGCCCCTGCTCATCCTCTTGAACAATGGTACAATCTGCATATACAGGGTCTTAAGTAATGTTATGGACAAACTGACTAAAACAACAAGCACGTTATGCTTATGAGGAAATTGATGCAAAACACACAAAAAAAGAAAAAAGACTGTTTATTGAACTCTAGATGAACTGAACCTAGCTTGACCAACACTGTAAAACCTTTAGGCACTGGGCTATTTTAGCAGCTAATATATTATTACTATACTATTATAACTGTACCGCCTGAAGAAAAATGACAAACAATTGTAATGAAAAACAATATGCATCCAATAATTTCATTATATTAATGAGGCTAAATAAGTTATGAAAAATAGTGCTAATTACATTCATAACACCCAGGGGCAGCGGAAACAGGTGGTAAATGCAATCCTGATATACATACTGTCACTTTTTAAGTTGATATGTTTATTAGCAAACAATAATTTACACATCCAGGAGTTCAGGGCCCTGAATATGTTGATGCCCTAGGTAAGATTTTACATTGAAGCCTGAATAAATCTAGATGGGAGTCAAGGCACCATTCAGTGAATGTTTGGTAGCATTGTCTGAGGTAGCACAGGACATTTGATGGCCAAAAATTGACTAACCATTAAATCTTTGAAAATCAAGCCAGATGAAAACTCATGCAAGTCAATGAGGAAAAAGAGAGGGAGGAAAAGGTCACGGAGGGAGAACAAGAGCATATTTCCAAAAGCGGCCAGTAAGGAAACAAACAACAAAAAAACAGGCCTATGTGGCCTATACCACTGGCTCCCCCTGAAGCAGTTATGAAACACCATTATCATCCATTTCAACTGTGTTTCTGAGCACCTAATGACTGTAAGTCCGGTATTCAGTCACTTTTAGCTCTGTTTTAGGTGTCCAGAAAGATCTGGTTCATTAGCTGCTAAGTGCTCCACTATGTTCATGAGTTAGTCGCTAGCTGTGTCTGTTTACAGTTTGGTGCTGAGCACGTGGTGTACAACAGTGGGATTTTGGAGCATATTTTTATGTCTTATTGTTTGTATGTTTTATGGTATTATTTTATGGTATTACAATTTACTGTTTTACAGTACTTTGTGACGTTGCTCTGTGAAAGGTGCTATACCAAATGAACATTTATTACTTACTCAGAGCAACAAAGTTAAGCTGGAACTCACTATATAAATAAGTGGTGTCTCTCACATTACACATTTTCTCATTTGAAACTTTGTTAATATGAAAAAATAGTTCTTAAAGTAGCAATATAGTGAAGAATAATCAGAATGAAATGCGAATTAAAATCAATATGTATGGGTTATTGAGATAAATGAGAGACAATTTACAGCAACAAAGACACAATTCAAACACACCACAGTACATTGATACTGTGAATCATCTGTCTATTTGGATGAATGGAGTTTGAGCACTTCAGGCTGTGGCCTCTGACAGACTTTTGGTCAAATACAGCGTGTTGTTCCTGGCCACCTGCTCCCCTCTGGCACATCACTGAACTTCCATGTGTGCATATATGTGTGTGTGTGCATGTGAGTGACCTACAATGTATGTGTGTATATTTGTAAGAGCAGTTAGTAGACTAGTAATTGGAATGTTGAAAGGTTGTGTCGGACATCTGGAGGTTGACTCAGGCAGGGGGTGGGGAGATGACCATAAAGAAGAGCTGATGGGTGGTGGGTTGGGGTGGGTCATTATTCAAACCAGATGAGTGTAACTCCTCATAGTTGTGTAAAAAAACATTAAGTTTACATAACTTTATTTTTACGCCCTTTACTGTATTCATTCAATATCTGAAAGTCATTCAATATCTTTTCGGACCAGAAATGACTCAATCTTTCAGTCATCTCTTTAACTGGATTTTTTTAGATGACTCAGAATTCTACAGTATCTTAGTCAGTCATAAGGTCATCATTTCGTTTTCATTGAAATGATGCCAAAAAGAAAGAGTACAAACCAATCAAAACACAATTTTGATATCAAGATGAAAGTGAGACCAACCTGATCACTTACTGAAAGATTGTATACCTTGGAAGTGGAAAAGACTCGCTGATGTGAATTCATGACAATCTCATAACTAAGTGTAAACATCTTATTTTTCTCACACACTGAAAGATGACCTTAGCTATTTGGCTATGACTGCTTTTTTCTGATGACTTTGGCAAACTGTTGGCTTCTTCCAGTAAAGGTATGAAGACACAACTTGAACATGACTAAAACAGCACACTATTCTACTTCACTCTGTCATTTCTTTTATCATAGCAGATGAAGGATATGTGTCAAGTGGTCATTTTTGTTCAACAACATGCTTTGTCTCGAGTGATGCAATGTGGGGCTTATTCATGTTTAAAGTAAAATGTAGAAATTAGTTCATCAGCTTATTTTATGTGAGTCACAGAACAGTTGACAATGACTAAATGGGCACCTCCCAAGTTTGTCAGAATTTGAAAATGTTTCCCTTTTAAAGACCCTGTTTTTGTATCATCAACATGAACTAGTTATAAGGAAGATCGAACATGGTACAAAACACAAACATGATAGATAACAAACATGGAAACAACAGTAATCATTTTTGCTGCTACCATTGCTAACTGCAGACACAACACTATAACCAACCCAAAATACCATTCCCTCAAGTCCAATTTGTTTAGGTGCAATTTTTGGATTTCAGTCTCATCACTTTGTCTTTATTTTCTTTATAGATACTATTTATGTTGGTGTATATAGTGCCATTTATCTTTGTTTTTTCATGCTTATGCTCACAATAAATATAGTGTCCTTTTAACTTTTTAGAAGTATCTGTTATTCATATCTGTTCTTTATTGTTGTTTTGCTGCTGTGACAAATTTTATCTCATCTCCTGTTATCTTAAAATATTCACTGTCGGCATCCATTGTCTGGATTTCTTATCTAAGTTTGTCTTCTTACTCATGCTGATCTATTGAGGCAGATGAGGCTGAAAGGACGTTATGGGAGTGGTGAAGGAATGCTGAGGCGATGCTATCATACTAATAAACAGGTGTCTGTCTGCTCTCCTCCCATGCACTCTTTTCAGGACATACTGTAGCTGGACCCATAAGACTGCTGACTGCTGGAAAAGTTACATAAGAGGAAACCACTGGAAACAAATAATACTTTGATTTAATATATTGTCCCGAGACCTTAGAGTCTCAGACTTGATTCCCACAACAGTGAGTGTATAAAAATGTGCATCTGTTGGCGCCTATTTACTGTACGGGGAATAGGTGTGTTTGTGTTCAAGTCTATGTGTCTGAGGAAGAAAGAAATTAAGAAGAGTAATGAATACAGAACAAATAATTTATACTAAAACTATGTTGGCAGCAATAGGTCCTGTCCTCCGAAATTGATACGAGCTGTGTTTTATTTGTTTGATCCAAAAATAAAACAGTTTCAATGCCCTTAAAATAGCTTCAATTCCAGCCTGTGTATGCATGTGTATGAGTGTGGATTTTCAAATAAATATCAAATGTTCACAGCGCCTTGAAAACAACCTCAAGGACAAAGTGAGGGAGCTACTTTGCCAGTGTGTTGCATTGTTGTGATGAATTCCCCGTTTTCTGTGGGCTGTTTGTGAAACAGCTCACCCGTGTTTTGTCTCATCTCTGAGGAGAATGTCATGAGAAAACAGGTGTAGTACTGATGATGGAAGTGAAACAGCAGTGACTAACAATGTGTAGTCATCGACTTAAAATAATCGTTAGCCCCAGCTTGCACTGCTGTTGAGCTGAAACTATTGGGAATGATGATGAAAAGTTTCGAAAATAACTTCATGATACTTCTTGGACACGTGCACACTGATCTATTACATAATCCACTGTTTGAATGGTATTTCTGAACATTTGTCTGCTCAGACAGCTTTACTGCCTAGACTGAATATTGGTATGTACGGGTATCAGGTGGTCAGTTTGTGTGCGTGTGTGTGTATGTGTGTGTGTGTGTATTTGCCTACTATTATTGCAATTCTGAGGAACAGTTTAAATTCTGGATGTAACATGAGGAGATTTTAAAGGCCAACTTAGTAAAACAGTCATTTTAAATTGAAGTTTTGAGTTACAATTTGGTGAGTTTGTGTATGTGTGTACCGGGTGCATGAGTGAGTAAATGAGTGTGTAATGTGGTACATATGTTATGTGGTTCTGTGTGTTTGTGGACCGAGGACTGGGAGCGGTTATGAAAACAGCGTTATCCAGAGTACAATTCTCCTGGATCACAGGTTACAGCCCCTGGGGGTTGTGGGATAGGCTGGGCCACTGTAGGGAGCGGATAAACCTGACAGTGACTCCCAGTGAGACACTGTGTGTGTGTGTGTGTGTGTGTGTGTGTGTGTGTGTGTGTGTGTGTGTGTGTGTGTGTGTGTGTGTGTGTGCTATTGACCTCAAAAGAGTGGGAAAAGGAGAGTGACGTTAGTGACATCATGGTAAAGCAGAACAAGCTGTTTTCATCCTGACGCTATAATCACCTTTGACGTTCCCATTATATGCATGTGGGTTTGTGTATGTGTGTGTATGTATGCGTCCACAACCAGGACCATATGTGGTAGGAAGGGAATCACGGATGCGCCTCCTAGGCAAGATAACCCACCATATGTGAGATCACGTTCAAATGAAATGTGAAAAACTAGTGTAGTGTAGAACGGAGATGGGAGGGTCATTTTTTCCCTAAATTTCAGTATAGTCCCAACCAAGCTAAACAGGTTATTTATAGAATAGTGGGCATGTATGCAGTTTTTCATTCTGTACAGCAGGTGGTGCCATAGTGTCTCAGAAGTGGTCAAGGATCACCATGTGCTGCACACAAACAAACATTCACTCATCTGTTATTATTTGAAGAAAGAGTGGGCAGAACTTTATGGTACGCTCTTTGTTGAAGAAACTGTACTAGTATATTATAGTAGTATAGTTTTCATTTTGGTTATATAAAAGTTTAACTTTTCTTGACAAATCCCAAATCATCTTTACTTATCTTTTCCTAAGCTCTAAATGTTCATATAAATCATGTACAAGGAATGCACAAGTTTGCATATTAGAAAATATTTGCAATTTACTTGCCCCTATTCTAACCTCGATGTGTCATCTTTTCTATTCTGCCTTTGCTTTCAGTTCTCTCTTTCATCACTGTACACGATACTCATAATCCTTTCCTTCTTTTTGTCGTTATCTCACTAAATCCCCCATACTCTGCCTCATTGTTTTTTCTAATGCTCTCAGTTGCTTTCATGTCTTCTGTTTTCCTTCAAACCTTCTACTGTCTTAACACTACAACTCTTCACATCTGGGAAACACCTGTCACGGTTAGAAGTCAGTTTTCCCAGGAGACACCAATCCCTGTGAAGTTAAACCCCCCACCACCCGTTTAATAAGTCTAAATATTTACCTGCGTGAGCAATAATGCACAGGGTTGCAGTTATCCTTTGAGCTATGATTTCACATCAATCTTTTCCAAATGGGAAAATTGGGGGTGATAAAGTGTGCACATGTGATATATTACACAGAAGCCAAACATGAGGGAGAAAAAGACAAAGACAAAGAACAATTTGAAGATTTGAAGAGAGTGATCAAGATTATGGGGTATAGGGCAAAGACAACAGATCCTCCAAATGAAATGATAAAATACATAGTTTGTATACATTGCTCTTATATATAAACATGTTATGCTCTGATGGCCCAGTTAGCAGCGTAACATCATTTGTCAGTGTATAAAAAAACCTTGCCTTTGTATTAAAGGGTGGAAAGCCAGTGAGAAGACATGCTTCTCGCTGCATTAATGACTTTGAGTGGCCAGCTGGGGTGAGGCTGGCACCTGCATGTGTCCTGGAGGATGGCAGTGACTGGAACTGTGGTAAAATGTGTGAAATGAGCTACAGTGAGCAAGTACTGTATGGGAGAGACTGAGAATTTGGAAATTCATTTATAGGTTTCACATGTGAGAGAAGAACTTCAGCTTGTTTGGTCAGCTCTTGGTTGGCTGAACCTGTAAGCTAAGAAATGTTTGTCTTCCCCTGTTTATTATGGACAATGGTTGCTGTAGATTTCGACAGAATCATCTGCATTACAATACCCTGCAGGTGTTGCACTGTCACCGGCCTCCTGACATGGTACGTCTACTTATTGTTTGTGCAAGTACAATGATGTGTGTGTGTATGTGTGTTTGTTTCGGTGTGTGTGTGTGTGTGTGTATGTGTATGGGATTCTTGGCTGTAGTCTGTGTGATAGGCTGGATCATCCTTAGAGCTGCTCTGAATCATTGTTTCCAAAGCCCGTTACCATGGCAGCGAGCGGACTAAGGGCTCAGACCAAAATACAACCACATAAATCTACACTTAAAAGGGAACTGCCCCATCCCTCATCCTCCAATGTGTGTGTGTGTGTGTGTGTGTGTGTGTGTGTGTGTGTGTGTGTGTGTGTGTGTGTGCGTGTGTGTGTGTGTGTGTGTGTGTGTGTGTATGTGTGTCTGTGTGTGTGTTTGCATTCCACAAACAAACCTTAACATATGATGTCTATCCTTGATTATTTGATTTGATGCATTATTGATGAAGTGGAGGCAGTATGAGTGTTTACTGTCAGCATTATGAACATTGTTTCAGATTATATTTATATTGCCAAGTGACAACATCAAAGCAAATGCTTGTTTATTGATCAGTATTGAAAATCAATGCAAATAATATCGATGTACTCTCCTGTCTTGCTATTGTGTTTGAAATTAATATTTTCCTCATGTTTATGCCAGAGAACATAATGACAACAGAGAGATGGAGACAGAAGGACGGAGGTTGGTACAATCTGTTTTTATTAATCAGGGACAGGGTATTGTTCTCCTAAAGGAAATATCCAACACAAGAAGTCTTATTGATGACAACACCTGCTTTGTTCCCCTGCTCTCTGTGTATGTGTGTGTGAGCTTGCACATAGTCACTAGCATGCTAATGTACAAAATGTCATAGCTCTGTGCTCCCAATGGTAAAGGTGCAAGTCACACATTGATTGGAAAGCTGCTCTTTGCCCCCTCTATTGTTGAGCTGCCAATCTGTCTGCATCCAATAATAAACATCAGTGGAGTGAGTGTCTCTTTCAGAACTGTAGGTCACTAAGCAGCCTCTCCTTCTCTGTGTTTAATAATAAACATTGAGGGGAGTGTTGTAATAATCTAGCACACACACACAGACACATATGCACACACACACACATTAACAGGTCATTGTCCTGATGAGGTCTAGGGTACTTTGCTTTTTTCCCACAGAGCTGGAAAACTACAGACGTGGGAACAGAGTTGTAACAAGTGGCAACTACCACAGCTTGAGGCTGAAGCCAATGAAAGTGCCTTAAAGTGTAATGCCACTGATGCCTACAAGATGCTGGCTCCAAAAAATCCCTGGCTTCAACTGAATATCATTAAAGAAGTGTCAACGTCTCTCTAGAAATATTAAGTCAATATTTAGTTTTAACCCATCATTATGGTCTCAAAAGCCTTCACTTCCATCTCTATATATAGTTTAGGAATCACTGCAGAAATGTGTTGTAACACACGCATGCACATATATATGTTGGCTGTTGAGCCCTGTGATTGGACTTAAGAATTAAAAATAGCTGCTGAGGAAAAATGAAAAAAGAGAAAGAATGTTAAGCAACACATAGAAAGTTCTCTTTTCACATGTTGAAATGAACTTGGGTACTATTTAAATTACAATTCTGTGTGAAATGATGAACAATACTACTTGAAGAATAGGGTTTTTTATTTAATACCCCTATAGCTGTAGTTAATTTAGTTATCTCCCACTTTGACATTGTATTGAGCTCTCATGTCGGGCAAACAAAGCACCCAGTGAATTAAATGGTGAGAGAGAGCGTGAGAAAAGACTGTGTAGTAGACAGTAGAGGGGATTTAGCAAGACCAAGACAGTATGAGTATGAGGATAAAAGAGAGGACAGAGATGTGAGAGTGGGATTGAATAAGATAGGAGAATGTCATGCAGCTTGACTTCTGGTGTGTGAGAGACCTAATTGAGTTAACAGACATCAAACATGTCACAGCTGGGAAACATAAGGGAAGTTTGCAAATACATTACAAGCTACCATTGACTTTCCATCTCGCTGCTGTTCAGGAACATACTGCCTAAGTGTTTTCAATGGAAAGTAGTTTTTGTATCAGAAACCATTTAATACCATTAACAGACAGTTTTAATGCAATATTTTATTGTACTCAATGGCTCTTTGAAGGATGGTAAACTGTGTTCCCTGTCTGGCCTCACTTCATCTGCAGCACTCTAAAGAAGCAAGTCATCCTAATTAAAGGATCAAATAAGTCGGCTGACCATGCACTCGATCCAGAACTACCCATTGGAGCACTTTCTAATATGGCACCTCTATCTGCAGTAATCATCAGGATAACATAATTTGTCAGTGCTTTCCAAAACTGTTATAAATCACTGTTAAATAATTACTATGGCTGCTAGATCGTGTCTGTCATTCAAACCTAACCATTGGTTGTTTTTGGAGACTGACATTACAACCTATTGTGTTATTTTTCTCTTCTAAAGGGAGTCTGAGCAGTACTGGCAACCATATAACCCCATCTAGATCCTCCAACGGAAAATATGTAAAGGATTAACTTTTATTTATATGCAACACTGCTGCACTATCATTCAGGCATGTGCCAAAGATTTAAAATCCCATGTTCCTCAGTAGAGGTTGTTTTCAAAGAAGAGGAAATGGAAAAGGTGTCTTTACCATATTCATCAATGTCTGTAAAACATGGTTTTGTAGCTAGTGTTTTGCTTTTGTAGCATTCTGAAAAATGTCTGGCAGGACTAAGCTCATTTACTCAATGCATTTCTTCAGTCAGTAGCCAAGGAAACAGCCGCCAGTGTGGACCATATTTCAGTCTGTGAGAACTGAATTTTACTGAGTTTGGACGTTTGAAGAAGATACAGTGTGTTTTAATGCAAACTCAAGGCCAGCAGCAGGGAGGTCAAAAAAGGTTTCACCTGATAATGGATGGTTTCAGTGAGTTGATTCACAAATTTTACATCTTGCATTAAACTGGTCACACACAGATAGATGATGATGGAAGAAAAGTGTTTTAAAGTTAATGAAGTTCAGATATAGTTCCCTTCATGAACATGGCAATACATTTACATAGAGACATTTATTATATGTGGTGGTTAAGAAAACTACTTTTGTGATTCTTGTGTAATACATCTTTAAATTGAGCTGAAAGACAGATGGAAAAGGAAAAAATAGCATTATCAGTGTGCTGTCATTTTTTCTGTTTGCATTCTGCTTAAGATGCAACAATCATTAACAAGTGTGAGTGTGAGAGGAAAAAAAGATAAAAGTCAGCTGATGTGGCAGACATTAAATATACTGTAGGTGTCATTTTATGCATTCACACAATGTGTTTTATGAAAAAATGATTTTTTCGTAACTTTGTTTCCCCAATTACTGGAATGGACATAGTCAGTGGGGCAGGGTGTCCTTAAGATTAGAAACACTACCTTGTAACTAAAAATAACAGTTTTTAAAATCAAAAATCACACAGTCACACAGAGAGGCATTTTTTAAAAATGGTTTGAGCAAACATTGAGCCTCTCCTTTCACTTTCTATTATTGTAAGCCTCTCTAACAAGCAGCGATGCCAGAGGCATGCAATACCAACATCTCATAGGTTATGTTTGTGTAAACTACAACCAACTTGTATGTGGAGAAAAACACAAAAGTTGCCATAGAGAAAAGGACTGGCAAAGCAAAAAAAAAAAAAAAAAAAAAAGTACACAACAGAAAAAATCTGGTCATAAACTATCAGCAGTACGAAAAAGAGCAAGAATACAAAGTTTTAAAGAACATCATGTTGCACTGAGTCAGGATTTGGAGCAGAGAGATCATTCCAGAGCGTCCGTTGAAGGGATATTATTTGTGGAGCGGTGTGTGTGTGTGTGTGTGTGTGTGTGTGTGTGTGTGTGTGTGTGTGTGTGTGTGTGTGTGTGTGTGTGTGTGTGCTTATCCCAACACGTTCACTATGAACATAACACTCAAATCCAAAACATGTTTTTCACTACTGTGTACTCTGCACACATGAGTGAGAGAGAGAGAAAGAGAGAGAGAGAGTGGGACAGAGAGCACACACACATATACACATACACATACTGTGGTTGCCGGTTAGATCATAGAATCCACCAGTGGTCTTGCTTATTTTGGCCCCTGTCTCTCTTTCTCTGTTATCCTTCACTCCATCCCTCTACTTTGTTATCCATCTCTCTGTCCATCCTCTCCTTACCCAACGTCTGGCTGTCTTTTATACACGATCAAAGGCTTCCCTGTGATCACTCATTTTCATATACAACAGAAGTGTGTGCAGTCTTTCATGCACACACATACATAAGAATGCATGAGCACTAACTTAGAATTGTTCTTCATTCATTCATGCAAAACACAAATTAAATGGATTTACAGCTTGATAAACACACTAAAATTTTAGATGCTGAGTGTCTTCTGAGGTGTGGTGGATAGGTGTGGTCCCTTTCTTTCTTTCTTTCTTTCTTTCTTTCTTTCTTTCTTTTACTCCTTTGTTTACTTTCGTTTTTTTTCTTTAATTTCAGTCCAAGGCTACTACTACTACTACCAAGAAAAGAAAGAATTCTTTCTTTCTTTTCTTGGTAGTAGTAGCCCTGTGCTTAAACTAAGTTCTGGTTTGCTTTATATGAAAACAAAACCTTTTGGCTAATCAAATCCTCACCATCTGTTCCACGATCCTTCAAACTTTCCAAAACTTCTCCACCTTTTACAATCCCTGCTGTACTTTATCAGTCACACTTTAACTACAACAATTTATTGATTTTAAAACATGTATGCTCCCCAAGCCCTTAGAGGAAGAACTCATTGTAATGTGTATTTCATAATATCCTCACTGCACTGCAGCCAATATGAGCAAATATGAACTTGGTTAAATGGCTGACATTACTAAAGCAACAGAACATATTTACAAAAATGCCAAATCATGACTTAAAAGAAAATAACAGGTTGAAAGCATAGAATCTGAGCAATTTTGTTCTCACACCTACATCGTGGAAAATTTGTAAATGTGCAGTTTTCTCTTATCTCGGTAAGAATCTCTTTTGCACAAATATCTTGTCCATTTCTGCTAAGAGATTCCTGACATTTAATATTTTGCCAATAACCTGTAGCTAATAATTTCCACTTCAACCAGTTATAATATTTCTTATTCCAATATAATATAAGCTTAGTTTCACCTCGGAAAGATTTTAAAATTTACTGTGGCATCCCCCTATTGGTATTTCAAGAATGGCATTGTAGGGCACAGCAATGCACACTAAACAACCCAGAGATACTGTGATGAGTGGACTGAAAGCAATACACAGACTACCCTGTTTTCTTCCTGTGATTGACTATTTTTATTATTGTATTTTAAATATTTCATACACATACTGTAGTGGCATTAAATATAAACATCAGCTTTCTGTGCTTTCTGTGTCTTAATCTGCATGATTATATTTTTCTTATGCAGTTCAAGCAGTTATTGACCAGTACCGATCCATGCAGTGCCGTACTGTATAAAGTATATATACTGTAATAGCTATAAAATACTGTGAATCTCTATTATATATTATATAGTATGCTTAAACAGCAACTCTCTATGAAATGTGCAGTATTCCTAATGAGAGGTTTTGGGGGCTGCGTAGTTGTATTTTCTTCTTGGTAAGATGAAGACTGCACTTCCTTCCCCAGTTTAAATAAACCAACCACTTTCTAATCAGACAGGACCATCTCAGAACTGAGGCAGGAAGGTATGTGCACACTCAGCAGTCCGAGCACAGACATAGACACATGCATATTCTCACCATTACTGTGTGCATTCAACACACATGCATACACACACACACACACACGCGCACACACACACACACACACATGCACAGACAAATCCCCACCCAAAAAATCAAAAACCAAAACGGAAACAAAATGACAATATGTGTTGACTCATTAATTCTCTGCAGACTTACCTGAACATTAACCATTAATGATGAATGCACATCTAACCACAATCCTGATTCTAACATTATTCTTAGTCTCAACCCTAAAAATGAATGTTAAATTTATGGGGACATGCTTTTTTACCAAGAGATATGAAATGAATCTCCAAAGTGTGAGTGTGTGAACCAATATTTGCCTCTACATTGATTACATCAACCAGCAAAACACAAACTGTACACAAGACTCCCTACTTCCACCATTATAAATCCCATTAATGTGTTAGTTCATGACATTTTTCTCAAAGGTTACTCCTTGGAGTTGTTCTAGCATCAAATGTACTGAACTTTGTTCCCGTATTCGTTTTACAATAGTTAAAATAATTGAGCCAACAATTTTAACTTAATACACTGAATTATACTATGATCCTGATAAGCAATCATGAGACCTACGCTGCAATTTAATAATGCCTCTTTGTCTAAGGTGTGTGTATACAAGAAATCTAGCACTCAGCAGTGGTGATAGTATCTGAACTTGGCAGGTTTTGTTGTATGCCTGTGTGAGTTTCAGTATGTCATTGCCATGCATGTATATTTAATGATTTTTTTTGCTGCCCATTTTTTCCACACAGCATTATATATCAGTGGATGTGTGTATTTATATTCTTTTTGATGTGTATGGGTGTTAGTGCGCTTTTTTGTGTGATCTTACATGTGTATATCTATGTTGGTTTACGTGCACATGAAGTGTGTGTAGTTATGTTGGCAGGGTGTGTGTTGTGCTAGTCTAGCCCCAATAGTTTTACGATGTATATCAGGCAGCTGCTTGGTCCAGCATCCAAGAGATCAGAAATAGAGCTGTTATTGTAGCAAAATGGTAACTCTGAGATACAGTTTCACATTATGTAGAATGTGCATGGTCACAGCACTCACACACAGTCACACACACACACAAACACACACACACACACACACACACACACACACACACACACACACAGCAAGTTGCTTCTGTTTGCCGCTCTCTTCCTCTCTTGATGCATTCCTCGGTCTATGTTGACCTTTCAACTGAGAGGTCAGATAACATCTCAGGGGATGTACTCTACGGGCTTAGTTTTCCTTGAGTTGTTGACTTAGCAACAGTAATTGGTTTGAATTGAACTTCATGGAGGCATTTCATGGAAAGGTATTCACCGCAGATATTCGGACTTGGAGGCTTGGGGGATTTCGTTCCCCAATATTTTGGCTTTATTCCTCGCCTTGGGCCATCTAAAGCTGGAATGTACATGTATACTGTATATGAACCAAAGCACATGCCCATGCATATTACTGCAGCCATTACCATGAAAAAACATGCAACTGCAATTACTTTCCTAAAACCTAAGTGCTATCTGAGTTATAATGTAAATCCTTGTTTGTTTTCAAAGATGGATGTCAATCATAAAATAACTTGTTTCTTTTTATTCCTGAAAATGAAAAACAAAAACAATGAATTCTGTACTTTTTATCCAAAAACAGCAATATTTGTACGTACAGAGCCAAGACAGATATACATATGCATGGACACATTCACACACTGAACTGCAAGTCATGTCTGAATCAATGTAAGCTGATCCTCGTCATCTGGTTTTGGTTTAGATAGAGCCCATTTCAAGACTGATTTGATCTAAGTTCACCCTGTGGTGTTTCTCTGTTCTTCTAAGGCCCATATGACTCACCCCACTCACACACTGCTTCTCTGGCTGTATATTACACACACACACACACACACACACACACACACACACACAGACAGACAGACAATTGCTTACACAGGCAGTGAGAGAAAAGGAGATATTTCCTGCACACTGCTGTCACTTGACCCCATGTCCCAATATGTTAATCATTTCCTGCTGTATAGTCCAATAAAACGGTTGAATTCATTGGCTTATTAGATTAGTCAGACTGGTGTGCATGGTGGGGAAACCACAGCACAACTGGATCTGGGCTCAATTCAGTGGAAGGCTTTCCCTTAATTTTTTTCACTTTTGCAAAACATATGTGAATCCTTTCCTCAAACTTAAAACCTGCTGATGTAGTGCTTTCAAATTCTTCACAGCTTTGAGAGGAACAGTTATTAAATTAAACTTTGCTCTTGTTTCAAGCAAGAAATAACGGATTCTTTGGCCCCTTTAGTGCAGCGGAAACACACTGTAAACACAACACTGACAATTTATCACCTTTTAAGTTGATATGAACTTAGTAAACACTTCCTTACTTACACATCCAGCAGATATGAAACAACACTAGCCTTCTTCTGAACTCATGTTTCCCAATATTCACCACCAACAGGAAGGAAATATCTCTTTTTGCTAACTTTGTATGTCTATATAGTTGTATGTTTATATAGTTCTGGCCAGAAGGCATGCAGCCAATTTTAATACTTATTAGTAAAAGACTGCTGCCTGCTCTGCAGAAAACACTCATTTAGCAAAGAATGTGAACCAAAATGGAAAGTTGAGTGCCACAATATCAAAACAATGAACTAAAAGATGCTAAAAAGCTAAGAAGCACTGAGGGTAACTGCAGAGTCATGTAATTCTCTGTGGATTCATTAGTACTCAGTGACCCTTTTCACTGTACACACCGTCATTTCTATTGTTACTGTGAATATATCAGTCATGGCCACTTTGAAGAGATACAATTAAAGTAGGTGCTTCTTTTACAATATGCTGTCCAATATATAAATCTTAAACAACATCCACCCATCCTTTGTTACACATTTAACAAAAGTTCATACTTTACAAAACTTAATAAAAGTATAGCATGCTTTTTAGTGATGTACTGTATGGCCTCTGTCACTGGACATATTAGTTTATGATCTCCAAAGATGATCTTTTTAACCATTTGGCAGCCTCATATAAAACCAAAATTTAAAAAATGTTTGATTAAACATTATTCAACTTGTCAGGAATGAGCACAGGCCAAGACTTTTTTTTAATCGCTTCACATTTAGACTTTGACCCCCACAATGCATTCTCTTGACCTAAGGGAAGCCAAAATGTCTTCTTCCTGTGTAGCCGGACTAAACACTAATTGCCATTGGGATGACCCCCCCCCCCCCCTCCCTCCCAGGCTAAAGAAGATAAAATTGAAGACAGCTGTGGTGAGGAGCAGCTGCTGCATTACCCTTAGTAGCACAGGGAACCAAAACTTGGACACCCTGCTCAGTTTGAATGGATAGAACATAATAGTGACATTGACAACATTGCTATACTGACACAGAGAATGTACACAGCTCCCTTTTTCTTTGCAGTAAATTCTCCGTCCCTTTTCTCTCTGAGTTATAGTGACATGGTCCCCTTAAACTCCTCTTCATCTCCAGGTAAATAACTCCACAGCATCATTTATTTATGCAGTCCAGTCTGCAGTACTGGAATGGTCCAACCATGGTTGGAATGGTTAAATAAAATTCAGCTTTGTCAGGTCTCGGAGGGCCTCAATGTGCATGTGTTTTCTGCACATGTAATTTGATGAATTTATGTGTGTGTCTAAAACTGAAACATCCAGAGGTGTATAAAGTGAACATAAAACATTGGATGACATGAAACCAGTGGAGTGAATTAAAAAAAATTGGCAAAGCAATCCTCAAGAGTGTGTGAAACAGAAATAGAGAAAAGGGGCTGTGTGGGTCGGGTCTGTTCTTTGTAATGAGATCCTGACAGCTCTGTGTTTTGTCCTCCTGCACCTGGCTGGGGGGGGGGGGGGGGGGGGGGGGGGGCAGATGTTGAGCCCTTCCCTTTGTATTATTGTTCATCTGCATTTTTCATACAGATACTTGAGCCTTGTTAAACCTATCTAGTATTTCAAAACCCTTACAACATGATTCTAATGTAGGGTGTTACAATAAAGCATGAGTGTGTGGCCATACAGATGTGTAAGTGTATTTGCTCAGGTCTCAGGCCTCTTATTAGCTCCCCATTGTGTGTCTGAATGAACTAATACCAGCAGCGCAAACAGAGCAAGACGGCACAGCAGTATGTTGAATCAATACTGCACTGTTGGTAATCTAAACAGAACAGAAATCTTTAAATCAAACCTTTTTATTACCCTTTTTCATCTATTTTATAGTATTTTCAGGGTTATAAAACCAAACCTTTACAAAAGTTACTGAGGGTATCCATTTATACATTTTTTAAGTAAGTACAGAGCAGGTTATTTCAGAAGTTAATTAAATACAAAACTAGTGCACCGAACAAAATTGTAATCAATCTGCAAGATTTGAGAGCTAGCAGGATCAAATTCAAGTGCAGAGCTGATGCTAAAATACTGGCTTTGTGTGTTTTGTCAGACTTTGGGTGCTTGAGATTGCAATAAAGGATGCACGTTAACATTCTTCAAAGATCATCTGAGTGCTACTATTAGGATTACACAGATTTCACACTTATATCTTATCCTTAAATGACAGCAACATGACACTACTTAGAGTGCGCTCTCCAACAGGATGACATGTCACTCCCAAGACAAATCTATTTGATATTGATCTGCTGCTCTGAATTTCAATATGCATATGAATAATATAACAAAAGTATAAGCTACCAATACAGCCAGTCTTTCAGGTGTTGAGTCTTTTAAGTGACAGATAAATGATTTCCCTTTGATTAATATTTCTTTAAAAAATGGAAAACTGTTGGAACTGCTGCCCTTTCACATCAAAAGGAGCCAGCTGAGGCGGTTTGGGTGTCTGACTAGGAGGCCTCCCAGACGCCTCTCTCTAGAAATGCTCTGTGCACCTCCAACTGGTTAGAAGACCCTGGGGCAGATCCAGAACATGCTGTAGGGATTACATATCTCTCCTGGCCTGGGAATGCCTTGGGATCCCTTAGGAAGAGCTGGAGGGCTTTGCTGGGCAGGAGTATCTCTGGGTTTCCCTACTCAGCCTAATGCCATTGTGACCACGCCCCAAGGGGTGGAAATGGATGGATGGAACATTTAGAAAGACAAGGAGGACTTTCATACACACACACAGAAATCATACAGTACATGCATTTACACAAAAAATATGCACACATATTAAAAATACACACATTTTTGATTAACAGACCATTTTTATGCAAGGCCAAGACAACAATTACGTTTTTTCATTCTGAAAGCAGATCTTTGACCTACACACAAAATGTAATAAAGTTTCTTAACCAAAGAAGTTTTATTTCTACCCACATGACAGACACATCTAATATATATGTCAATGAGCCAAAGTCAAGACATGAGCAGTGAAAATTGTTGAAAATTCAGCAAATTAGAGATAATCAGATATTTTTTCTCAGGAGTTGGTGGGGCAAAAAAACTGAATTCCAGTGAATATAGGACCACAATAACAGAGCATTTAACAGATGGCCAAAAGGGATATCCATGTTACTGTGTGTCTGCTAAATGTGCAAGTGCTTGCTCAAACTTTGTCAAAAGATTATTCTTTCCCCTACTGATCAAAATCCGCTGATTCAGACTTAAGGATTTATTATTTTTACCCATACCCCGAACCAAAGTAAAAATCCAAATTCAAACTGAGCACTTACAGATGCTGTTACTTCAACAGACTCTTTAAAAAATGTTTTAACTTGACCTCACAAGAAAAGAATTACAAAGAAGTGCACACACATGTACTGTGCAGGAACATAATCAAATCCAAAATTGATCTTCCCACAATGTTTTTCAATCCTGGTCTGAGGACACCATGCATGTTTTGGATGCTTCTTGCTTCCAACACACCTGATTCAAATGATCACGTCATCAAGTCTGATAAAGACCCATTCATTTGAATCAGGTGTGTTGGAACAGGGAAACATCTAAAATGTACAGAGCAGGGGTGTCAGGATGTAAAAACACTGCAGGATGCCCTGCAGGATGTGACACAGACACATAAACTGTATGCATGGATGCACACTGAAGCACACACAATCTGCAGCTTGACTCCATACAGGATATGAAACAGGCTGGTATAAACTGAGTAAGCAAATAAGGTACTGCCCTGCTGGCTGAGGCAAAGGATGAAGGCAGCGTATATAATAGATATACCATGGTTATTGCCTGTTGCACAGTAATATTTTAAGGGCATTATAAGCCCAAAAAAACTCAGTTTTGGGCTCCATCAAAAGCTAAACCTCACTGGCCAGTTGCCAACACTGATGTTTGGTTCTGGTCAGGTAACATATAGTAAAACTATATATTCTTTTTAAAAATGTTTTATTGCAATTTTTTGTTGGTTCATTATTACAAGAGATGTTTTTCATATTGCATGTAATTTGGTTTAAATTTTTGATTATTGATCAGATTTTTTAAAAAAAACAAAAAAGGATCTGTTGGTAAAACTTAACCTAAATTGTGGTGGCAACTGTGTCAATAGCACAAATGTCCTATAAGTTTGCTTGAATCTTCCAAAACACATCTGTCAAAGGATGCTTTTTAAACGTAGTTTCAGGAGCATGACCACATCACAACTGCCCTGCCTCCGGCCATTCCGATAAATGCCACCTAGATTTCTCCTCCCCTTCCGCTCTTGTATTCTGAACCCCCCTTCCCCTTTTTTCTTTTCCCTTTTTTCCACTCCTTCGTAGGGTCCTGAGGGGGGTCCTCGCCCCAATACACATCATGTTGTGGGTGTGGAAATCCTCCTAAAATCAATTTGCAGTGGAGAAAGAGTTCAGAATTCTCTCTATGGAATATAGCACATTGACATCTCAGACAAATATAACAGAAGATTTCCTCAGTATGTATTATTCATGTGTGGGTGTAATGATGGAAGAATATCTGTTTTTATTTGAGGCAGAAGGAATGAAAATGTTCATTCAAAGTCATCTTGCCATTTTTTTCTTTTGTGACGTACTGTAAAGATGTCCACTTGGTTATGGAAAGAAAATATGAACAATGTTAGAGCTGGGTTTTAACCTAAATTAAATATGTAAATTGACCCCACCCCTGACAAACTCATTACCACACATGTCTAACTACTATTACAGAGATTTGTTTGTGTGTGTGTGTGTGTGTGTGTGTGTGTGTGTGTGTTTGTTTGTGCACATGTGGGATGTAGAGGACATTGTGTTATCACCCAGGGTAAACAGTGAATGAGTCATGGCTGGCCTTCGGTGGATTTCATTAACGGGCAAACAGCTTCTATCTTTATCTCAAGAATCTGAAAACACCATGAAGAGACAGACACAGCACAAGAGGGATGAGAGTAAAGAGACGTAACGATGATGTCAAATATGGCAACGTGGCAACTGAAAGTTGTGCAGACAGAGTAATGAAGACACAGTATTAGAAAAAAGGTGCAATAGAGGGAGAGATATTTGAAGACAAAAGGATGGGGAGGCATCAGCAGTGGTTTTTTCTGCATTTTCATAAAGCTGAACACAACCCCTCCCTTTATCTTCCATCTCCATGGTGATCTGTATATGTGTGTGAGGTAGAGTAGAAAGAGAGTAAAACAGAAAAAAAACATTAAGGAAAAGAAATAAAGAGTCCATGAGAGCAGAATGGTCAATTGCCTTCGAGGTGGGGGTGGTACAGGTATATTACTATTTTCCCTCCCTGGCAGAGCACAGTACTTAAACTGCAGTTTTTAACCAAGACTGCACACACACACACACACACACACACACACACACACACACACACACACACACACACACACACACACACAGACGCACAAAGGGATACATACTGAAGCACAGATCCATCATCCCCTGCGGTCTCTATTTAATTACAGCAAGTTCTACAGAAACACTAAAACACTTCTCTCTGATATTAAAAAATTATTTTCCCCTCATTTCTCATTCCTCTTCTTCCTCCTTCTCCGTGTCATTCTTTCTCGCTTGGCTGCGTGAGTAAAGTGTCAGCCTTATATCGATAATAAGTTGGCTGTAAATTAATTACACTGTCACGGAGAAGCTGCAGTTGGGTCTCAGTGGGATTAAATGCTCTGTGGTACATGGATGAAACATGCATATGTATACAGACAGAGATATCCATGATCATGCTTTTGTTTTCATTTACAAGCTGGATAGTTTAATTATTGCATAAAAAAATGTATTTTGGAGGTGCATGGTGAACTGCTTATATTCTCTGTAAATCCATTAAACCTGACATGAATTCAAGATGAACAGAGCCTCTGTTGTCTACGAGGGATGACACCACAGACTTATTATTTCGAGTCTTTGAAGAGTTTCACATTTAGCTTTAAACATCTGTATGACTGTACTGTATTCTTTATTCTGCCTGCTCTAACACTTCACTCACTTCACTACATGATATTTACATTTAATAAAATATGTAAACCAAAGATGTTTTTAATGGCAGAGGCATTACATCAAATCAACCATTTTCACTGGTAGCCTACTAACAAGAATTGAAAGAATTGAAAATTGAAAAATTGACAAATCCTTCATATGCAGCATTACATTTAATTATCATCATTATTATTTTAATTATTGCTGTTCTTTAGTAATCATGGACAGACTGATGGGTCCAGGAGTGCTGAAGATGCTAAAGGTTTTTTTTAATCTAGCAGTCATCTGACTACTGTTTTAAAATGCACAAGTGAAATATCTCACTTTTCAAAATGTCACTGCTTGACTTTGGTATTTGATCCATTTTTTGTTCTGTTGTTAGAAAATGAATGTACTTTACGCATATTTACCCCTTTAATTAGACTAAGTCCTCTTCTTTATCTGTTATGATTACCCTGCAGTCATTTTTTTAAATGTCAAGGCTCAGTACAGGATTTAATGACTTATTATGGTGATTTCCTTTGCTGAAAAACACACAGGCACAGATAAGACTGCAACAGTAAAGCTGATTTAATCTGCAACATGGGTCAGCATGTATTCAATGACCTGAAGCACAAAACAGAGATACTGTACTGCACCCTTATCTCTCCCGCATTTGTGTTTTTGTGTCTTTGTAATCTTAATCATAAACTATATTCAATAAAAGGTTCATAATGAACAATTATGTGGGAAATTAAAGTAGATGCAAGGTGAATATAATATGTTATTTCCATTAACAAAAAATAAAAAAATAAACTTACTGTACACACTTCAAACATACACCTGCACAACTGTCAAAACCAACACACACACACAGACACACACACGCACAGTTACCATGGTTACCCTCTCAGAGTGCTCTGTAGATGTCTGTGATATCACAGATCAACTACTTTGAAAATGTTGAGAGCAATTAGGAAGAGCCTGACTTTACACATCCTCATGGACACTAGATGATATATACACACACACAAATGTTAGTCTTTATATCCTTTTAATTACACTCATTGACATAATCCATTCCCTAACCCCTTACCCAACCCAGCCTTTACCCTAATCTGTATTTAAACCTAATTCTAACCTTAACCTTAAAACCAAGTCTTAACCCTCAAATTGCCCTCTGAAGTTGTGACTGGCCAAAATGTCCGCATAATGCTGGTTTTCAACTGAAATCAGTTCTCTCAGAGATGCGCACACACACACCCATATTGATGTACGATTTACATTTCCCAGATGAAGACATATAAAATCTATTCTCATATACTAGGTTCAAATACCATGCAGACAGGGAATGTGTGTGTGTGTGTGTGTGTGTGTGTGTGTGTGTGCGTGTGTGTGTGTGTGTGTGTGTGTGTGTCTGTGTGGAGTGTGAGAGGTGGAGAATGATGAAGAACAAAAGGAAAATTGAGAGGAATATGAAACAGGGAAACTGCAATGAGATAAATCTGTTCACCCAGAGCAGATACTGTAGTAGACAATGTACCTGTATAGTTGTGTTTGTGTGTGTGTATTCAATCCTATGCATCCATTCTATGACAGGAAACAGAGAAAGATGAGAAGACATTTCAAGATGCTAACTCTATTGCTTCTGAATATTACATTCCACTTAATACTACACTTCCATCACTCAGTCATTCCTCTGCCTTTCTAACATTTAAATGAATGAACAGGCTTGGCACTTTCCTCTTGGCTGAGTTATGGCCATATGGGGAGACATTTGTCAGACTAAAATGCACTGTTGCAGCCAGCTCTCTTGCTCCTTAGGAGGAAGCATGGTATGCTGTTAATCACCTCTGAAACAAATGCACCCCATACAAACACACTAATACACACACAAACACTACTACAGAGGCACAAAATACAGACTTGTAAATCAAAAACGTGCACACACTGTGCTGAGCTGGTTTGGGCCTAGCTACACAGTATTTGTTCCTGCTGTGCTACAGAAGCTGTTTACTGGGTGAGTGTATGTGTGTGTGTATGTGTGTGTGTGTGTGTGTTGGTGTGCAGCTGATGAGCCAAAGCACCAGTGGAGGCCATTGCTAACGACCCCATCCGTGGAACAAACACCTGTGGGAATGGCCGACTTCAAAAGAGCTGCAGAGGATCATGGGATGTGACCCGGCTTGCCTCAAAGAGACTCCAGAAATCATGGCATTAACTCACAGTGCTGCCAATTAGTGACATGAGCCTCTCCAGCTTTTGCTTTTCGCTGAGTGTGAACAAGGTTTGTTTATGCATGTTTAGGTGTCGGTTGAAAAAAAGCACACTGAGAAACACATTGTTTAGAGAACCATACACAAGAAATATGGTGTATTTTTCTCTGGCAGAAGTGATTCCAGTTGATATTCAACCTAATCTTAAGCTTGACCTTTATGTTCCCATGAACAAGCTGACGATTGTTGGTTAAAGGCTCTTTCAATAGGGTAAAGGGACAATGCAGCAATATCTCAGGGATCTATTCAATTTAAAGCAAAAGTATTTCAGGAGATGATACTTTGCTAATTAAAAAAAATTATATCTGAAATAGTCAGATTAACCTAATCTCAAGTACTGTCTATCTATCTCTAAATATAACCAAAATTAACTTTATTCTGTTTTCCCTGTGTTTCTCAGGTTACTGAAAAAGTGTTTAGATCAAGTCACGCTATCAAGTCAAACAAATAAAACAAAGAGTACCCACAGGACTGTTTTGAGCTACTCTTGGCAGTCTAGTATGGGAAACGCTACTTCATTCCACTATTGAATGAAAGATTGAGTTGATGTTTAGGTATCATTGTCCACACTCACAGGAAGGGCACGTGGACACTAAGACAGGTTGGACTGGAGTGCTCTTGAAGCAACTTCACAACACAAAATCTTGCTCAATCTGTCCCTCTCACTCTGTGACTGTCTCCTCATCTTTCTATCCCTCCCTTCTATCCTCTCCGATCTTCCTGTCGATGTTGTCTTATCGCTCTTTAAAACCCTCCCTTTCTCTGCTCTCCTCCCTCCATTTTTGTCTGCTACTCCTACCATCAGTGTGTCAGATGGAGCAGCAGAATGGGAGGAAGGCTACTTCTGGAGACTGTGTTGAATAATACATGCCTGTTAGAGCGGAGCCGAGGAGTCTGACATGGATGGAGGAGAGGCTATTGAGCTGGATATAGAGTTTTGATAGCGTGCGAATATGGAGCATTTATTATGATGAGATATGAGCTGGCAGGTTAGATGCAGAGTGGAAAAATGAAATTCAATACATTTAATAGATTCACACATGCAAAAGGGAAATGTGTAGCGGCACACTGTTTTTTTAAGCTCATGCATTCTTAAATGTGCACACAGATACGTCCATCCTCATTGTGTTTGTGGTTTAACCACACATCCACACATATGTATGTGGTCGAGGTATTGACCCGATCCAAACTGTGTGTGTGTGTGTGTGTCCATTCCTACAGGTTAAGATCTGACAGATATAAAGGGTCACTCCAGCCTTGTAGGCTAGTGACCTCATCAAACAGTGTTGAATTATGGGTAGTGACACTCAGGTCTCACAGCTGTCTCACTGCTGAGGGCACAGTGATAGTGAGTCATCCCTCCGTCACACACACACACACACACACACACATACACACACACACACACACACACACACACACACACACACACATACACACTCACGCAGAAGCTGGACTGCAGGGTAGCTGACATTTAGCAGTGAGTGTGAGCTGAACCCCCCCCCCCCTCAAAAAAAAATAACAACAAACTACAGAGCTGCAGCCATGATGGTATGAAGCATCCCAGTGTGCAGCAGAGTGGAAATACAGCAAACCACAGACATGTATTTATAAATGAATACATTTCATTTTACTAGTTAGCAGTATGACCTCACTTACTGCACTAAATAAAGGTATGTTTTACATACATTCCTTTATGTGTTTCCACCACTAGCATCTTCATTTACCAGTTGAGACGATATTTAAAAAGATATTGACTTAGTATTTCTAGAGAGATGTTGACACTTGAATTGGTGTCAATTGGAGCCAACATCTAGCAGTGGCAATGACTTTAAGGTACTTCTGCTGCACTGACTTCAGCCTCAAGCTGTTGTTGTTACCGCTTAGTTTGTACTCCTGTGTTTTATTCATGTAGATGATGGTTATTTTATTTTTTATGCTCTTCATTTCTTATCTGCAACAAAGATGGCTGCCAAAACTCACAGCTAGGATTAACATATGAAAGCAAGACAGCGAGATTTGATATTATGGCTTTGGATTGTCTTGAGGTTGTGCTTTTGGCTCAGAAATTTTGGGGAAATATTGGTGTAAGGGCACAGTCTGTCAGATTGAATAGGTAAACACATGTAGCAGTGTTTCTTCCAGAAATGTTTGTTGCTCTGATGGATAGGCTTTGAATACAGCAGCATCTGGGCATATGTTTGACTACAAAATCTCCACTGAAACAACACAGATGACGCTCCTCTGGGTGAGTTGGACCACTCTCTCTTTCTCTCTCAAACACATACACACATAAAGCAGATGACATAAATAGGCTATCTATGGCAAATAACATGCCTCTCTGCTGAATATTTAATCAGGAACCAGCACAGGCTTAATAATTTAGGCCTTTATGTTACTCTCACTGCTGCTGCCTTTGGAAATTAATAGCGGGTGGTAGCAATGCATTCTACCGACATGACATTAAACACCAATATGGTGCTCCAAGAAGTCCCCCCAAGTCATTGCATCTGTGGAAAATGCCACATGTGTATCTAATAGCTGTCTGAAACTGTCATCACTCTGATTGACAGACATACCCAAAATGACCTACAGTACACCACGCACTTTGCATCAGTGAGGATGATTTGTTGCTGCGGATCTGTGCGTCAATTTCACAACCTATTGATCTCTTACATGACTGTAAAGCAATTACCAGGCAAATGGCAGGGTTATGTGGGAAAATCACCTTTCAAGTTAAACATGTAAAGGAGCAAACTGTGATCCATCATGCTTTAACCACTATGGTGATTGAGGGTAAACCAAATGGAATTACATTTACAGTTTGTGGCATTTGTGTTGAAATGGCATTTTAAATTAAATGAGATTTTGAGGTTTGTAACTACACTGACTTTCCCCTGTCTTTTCTTGTTTTTATATTACTAGTATTATTATTATTATTATTATTATTGTTATTATTGTTAGTTGAAGTAGAAGTAGTAGTAGTAGTAGTAGTGGTAGTGTATTTTCTGATATTTTCATATTTTTGGCAGAAGAACGTTAGCCAAAATGGTAAGTTATCATGTCATATCATAGAGAGAGAGAGAAAGATAGAGATAGCTGATATTGAGATATAGATATATAGATATTGATATACATAGATATACTCGTATATATTCTTGTATTTGACCAAATCAATTCTTGATTAAAGCTGTGGTTCTTGGACTGCATTACATAATAATGAAATATATATCCCCCCATATGGCCCATAATTCATGGATGATGAGAGTATCAAATTCCAAAGAAAAAAACGCGAATAAAATTAATATCCTATCAAATATGATTTACAATAAATTAAAAAATAAGTAGGTTCTATAGACCTATATGTAAAAAGGTCTGTGCACAGTTACACAACAGACATACAGAACTATGGTACTGCAGGCATATTAAGATGATCATTCTTGTGTCAGGGTTGGAGAGGTGTAAATCACTGGGTGGGCTGGTACAAGTAAACGTCCGGTCAGCCTGCTCTCTTCTGGCCTGTCGAGGGTGAACGGGAAACAAACCGGATGAAAAATACATCGTGTCGGCGGTCACATGTCGTGCAGCGGGCTCCTGAATGATTTAAAGCTTTTTACATCACCAGCCTCTCCCTCCCTTCATCCCTTCCTCCCTCCCTCCCTCCTCCCTCCCGCACTGTCTCCAGCCCGGAGATGCTGCTGCTGATGCTGGTGATCGACTGCAGCATCAGACATGGGCATCCTTTAATCCGGTGTCGCGCACACACAAGTGAGTGCTTTTTCTACACTTTTCTCTTCCTCTCATTCTTGTTATCTCGTAACTAGATCACCCCTCTCTACCCATAACCCTCAGTTACTCCCCTCTCACTCACTCCTCCTCCTTTTGTTGTCTTCCTTTGTGCAGTTTTTTTTTTCATGAGCGATGGCGCATAACGCGTCGGAAATCGTGCGTCCTCCTAAAGGTGATGTTTGGTGACTTCGCGGAGTGAACGGAAACGTCGGGATACGGTCCCTTCCTCTATGTACACTTCACCTTAACGTTGTGCGTCTGTGCGTGAGAAAGAGGGAAAGAGAGAGAGAGTTTAGGGCGGGTGTCGATTCTCCCACCGGACTAGGGCTGCAGCAGGAGGGTCGAGAGTACAGGAGGAGACAGAGGGGCGGCTGGGACCCGACTGAAGCAGGGTGGGACGTTTAATGAAGTGTTTTTGCAGGTGAGAGCATACGTGGTCATTGCTTAGACTGTGTTTAGGTGTGTCTAAAGGAGAAAAGACAAACAAAGATGCCATAATGAGAATTATTGTCTTTATGCTCAGGACAGGAGAGATGAAAAGAGAGCTTTGTCAATGCTAGTGTAAAGATATAGAGTTTATTTGCAATAGTTAAACCTCATGCTACTCAAAAAGGAGCATATAGGCTACAAAAAGCTTTTTGCTATACAATGAAAAGCTGAATCTGATCTGATGGTTTTTAAAAAATGTTTTATCATAGCCTGTCCACCTTTTTAATATGGCACACATTCTGCTATGCAAAGAAACATATATCTATCTATCTATCTATCTATCTATCTATCTATCTATCTATCTATCTATCATGCATGCAAACAAACAGTGGGGCTGCTCATGCTGTGCTTCTGGATGCATGTGTATGTGTCGATGTGAGGACAAGAGCACTCAGACACTGAAAGCCTCAAGCTGTGGAACTGGGCTAATCCCTAATGACATGGTCAGATCTCTCTTTCTCTCTCTCCCTTTTTTCCCTCTGTCTCTCTCTCTATCTGCCATAAGGTCTTTTTACCCTCCTTAATTCTTTTTTTCCCTCATCCCTCATACTTGGTTATGATGACGTGCTGTCCATGGTGCTGAAAATAGTCATCAGCAGATAACTTGCTAATACATTGGAGCTTGATGGCCCTGTTAGTGCTCAACAGGTGCCTATTACTTAACTCAAGAGATAGCTGCACAGTAATAACGAAAGTCGATTTCAGTTTTAATTCGCTCACTTTTAGATGGAGGTTGTATATACACAATACATATGATGAATGTGATGAAATTATCACAAGATTACTGATAGCACAAAAGCGATCCTTTTATGAGGCACAGTATGGCTATTCAGCTCCTTGCTTGGTTAGTCACATTTTGATGATGGGTCGCACAATTTTAAAATATTTATTAACCTAAGCAATATCCTGGAAATAACCAGCCAGCAAAAATCTAGGGAAGGTTTCCGCTTGACAATATTATTATAGTAATGACTTTGTGAAATGACAAGTTTAGCCCCCCCCCCCCCAAATACCAGAATACCAAATAGTTTTTAATCGAGATATAATGAACAGAATCTAGAGTTAAGTCAGAATCAGTTGTTGCTAAAATAAGTGAGGCCGCTATGTAAAGAGAAAGAAGAAGAGGAACGTGATAATGAAGAGGAGGGTGAAAATAACAACAGTGAGAGGTACAATCAGATGATTACATAACTGGCGAATTTAGAAACTGCAGTTTGTCTGTCTGCATATTCCTCACACACACACACACACACACACACACACACACACACGCAGACACACACATACACGAAAGCTCCTCCAGGTCTCACAACAGAGGACAGAGTCACATGTAGGGCCACACCACTGGAACAGCTTGAGGTGCACAAAGTTGCTTGAGGGCACTTCACTCGTAACAGTGTGTACGACTGTTATGACTGCCTTTTCGTCACAGCGTTGAGGTTTTTTGGGGGGTTTTTTGGTTTGTTTTTTTACATCTGCTGAATATTTTCACTGTGAAGAGGCGATATACTGTGGTGATAGGTCTTTTTCACAGGTGTGATTTCGACTTGTCATTGCAGCACAACTCTAACTTATAACATTACTCCCTGATAATGAGTGTCTCGGAAACTAAAGCAGCTACATTGAATTCAGCCATTATTAACATTATTTACACCTGTGCTATGAATATAATGGGTTGTTAAACTGTTCCTAACACATGTTCTATTTATAAACCTTCCTTTCTAAAACTTGCAAAAAAGAAAAAGTACCTCATAGATTATAATGACATGTAGCAGCCAGTGCACTACTTCATTATGTGATGATGTGATGTGAATAATTGTCATAAACCCATACAGACAAATGTCACTTATATGATGTAGTTTTAAATTTCAGTCAGTAGATTATAGTAAATGATAAAAAGAAAGCTCAAAATACACATAATGTTATTGACTCCAGGGTTTATGAAAGATTACTAGCTTCTCATCTTTACTTAGAATAATAGATGCTGAGTGCGTGTGCGTGTAATAGATACAAGACAGACACCAGAGAGAGAGTAGATGTTTCTCTGAGAGATGGTGATCATTATATGTCAGTTTGGAAGATTTCTTTATGGCCAATAAATGTTTGACTTACAGTATTGTGTTATCATTAGTATACTCTTACTGTAAAAAATTGCTGTGACTCATGCAGCAGAAACACACACAGACGTAATAACTCTTTATATCAATGTGGCCCCCACCACCCTTTCTCCATCAGATGCTGCTCAGCACTGACGTCAGTGAACTTGCCTGCGCATAAAGGCTAATATAATCAGAACCTCACACACAGACACTCGTTGCATCCTTTTCTTTGTTTCTGCCCCCACCCCCCCCCCACACACGCACCCCTCAGGTTTTACACAGGCTGCCAAGAGAGAGAAAAGAGAGGGAGAGAAAGAGCCTGGAGGGTCAGTGTGTGGGAGTTGGGTGGCCTTGATTATTATCATTACAATGTAATCAGATCTCTATCATAAATTTGTGGTTGCGGTAGCTTCCCTACAGGTATAACTGTAGTTTTGCATACAGGGTCTGTTGTCTGTTTCACATTGTTCTCTTTTAACTTAAGCACTCTTGAAATGAAATGGAGCAATTTTCCTTTTATCATATTGATAGTAAGAGACTGGCAAAGCTAAAAGCTGTCGCATTTTAAGCTGTTGTGTCAAAGCCACAGAAAAATGATGTCTCTAAAGAGCAGAAGATTATAATGGACAATAGGATAATACCTGCAATTTGTTTGTTCTATTACCTTCCATGAAAAGACTGCACTCACTTTTGTATTAACCTTCTATTGATGGTTTGCTGTAGTTTTCATAAGACACAGGCTCACATTGTTTAAAAAGCATAGCAAACAGACTCCTGCTGCATTGATGAACATTTTCCAATTGTGTAAATGTAGCAAAAACTATGTAGGACTGATTGTGAAGAAATCATTGCATGTCTCTAAGGCTTTGTCATTTTATAGTCCTCCGTACTTTCATTTAAGTGCTGTCCTCAGTTTAGAGTGGCCCTCAAAAAGACAACAACAAGAGTAAGTGGAAAACTAACCCGCTATTTGCTGCTTCATCTGCTCCAGTAAAATGTAGCAGTGCACAGTCGTGGAAGAAATAAACTCCTATTGAGTATAATAATTATAAAGTAATATTACTACAATTGCCAGCTGAAATGTGTGGCAACAAAGCTCTACAAAAATAGACTTTAGAAACATATAAATGGTCATTAAACCAAGAAAAAAGACCAAACTATATCGCCATCCTTTTTTATCCTTTTTTATACTGTGGATTGTGAAACTTGATCTACAGTTTCAAGCTCATAAAACTCTTGTTGCCTACTATAATTCCACTGGTACATAATGCTTCAGTCTGGAATTGCTCTGTGCTCCACCACAGTGTTTTAAAAACCACCAATTTAAGAATTTCATGGTTCATAGTTTCTTCCAAGGCTGCCAAGATGCCACCCTTTTACTAATGTACTAATATACTAATATATATCAAGACCTGTTACTACACACAAAGTGCACATTGGTAACCCCTATACAACATCATTACAAATACACTGTACATATAATTGTTTTCTTGACTTCTAGACTTCAAGTAAATGAATAAAACATGATCTAAACTCACATCAAACTGCCTTTGTACTGCCTTGATAAGAAGATATTGCTTCATTTGTATGTGTCACTTTACATTTTTATTGAATATCACAGTTTTATAATATAACTGCTTTCATAAATTTCATTTATCACGCATGAATTCACAAGGAGACTATTGGAAATGTTTCATCAAACTCAAGGAGAAAAAGGAAAAGAGCGCAGTGAGCTTCTGGTTTGGTGATTTGTTGGACCAATAGACTTGTTTGGTGGCCACCGCAGTTCAGGGAGATTATCTACTTCGTTACCATGGTGAAGCACTCCAAGGCCGAAATCTGAGAGGATATGGAGAAAAAGCAAAACGGAAACAAAGTCTGCCAGAGAGTGAAGGGGAGGGAACACAATTGAGAATGTAGAAAGGGTAACGGGGAGAAGTTAATCGATGAAGGGCCATCAGCTGTCAGCGGACTGTCTGAACATGCAGCAATAAAAACAAGCAATGTAAACTAACAGACAACTAGATTGGATATAGAGAAAGTGGAGTAGAAATGAAGAGGTTAGAAGATGTTATGGCAAAAAGATAGATACTGTAGCACATGTGGATCTGATGTTCTATGACAAATGCATTTTCCTTGATCTCTCTATTATAAAAGGTCGTGGAAATAAATGTTTTAGTGCAGTGATACTACATAGAAAGCTTTCTCAGACACTACAGAAGGACCACAATGCCACGACGCAGAAGGGATAGAGACTAGCAAGGATCGATACATACAATATTTTGGAGGGGGGGGGTTTGGCAACCACTGGCAATATTTCCTTTTTCCATTATCTCTGAGTGTTTCCAACATTTCATGGCGTTTAGTGTTCTTTGTCAAAGAATTAATCTGCCGCATATGCCTTAAGTGTGCTACCAGAATGAGTTCTATGGCCAGATTTGAATCTTAAACGTCTTTAGTTGAGGTTTACTGTCAGATATTAAATTAGTCTACAACTGGTGTGAGTCTCTAAGTGTGTGAAATGGTCCTGTTGTCTTTTGCACTTAATGCTGCACAGACAGAGATTTCATCGATATGGCTGGTTAGCCAGGGAGCCAGAGGGAATGACACTGTTGTTTTTTATTTATCTTGTAGTCTGGAGCCAGATCCAGTGCTCTTTAAGCTTCAGGCTCCCACTGTGCTGCATTAGAGCAAAGATAGATGGGGATGCGGCAGGCCAAATTGTGAATGAACTGGGCTGGCTGACAGGTCAGTCATGCAGAGCAATTTGTTTGTACCTCAGAAACGGTGCCAACACTTTCCACTTTGGAAAGTTTTGACAGATTGAGACAATACACCTCAAACAGGCAGCATTTCTTATTCTGTTTACTCATTTCTTATCCCTTTACTACAAATACTAGAGTACTGATCAACATGTTTAGTCTTTATCAGATCTATCAGGAAGCCAAAATATGAGTCAGTAAATGAGCAAATTGGTTAGTCAGCCATCTAAATGAAGCAGAGGGATAATGTTGTTACTTTATATTTGCCCATTACCGGTTTCAACAGTGTCTGTGCCTGAGACAATAAATAGATAAGAATGACAGTTAACTGAATAATATGCAGTCAGTTACCCCAGGTCACCAACATGCAGTTTATCTGTTTACAGTATGTGCATGGCTTAGCATATACTGTATGTGCTAATTCTCTGTTTTACCTATGACCAATAATCCAATGTTAACTTATGACAGATGGAGGTACACAAGACATTTCTCCACCTTGTTGAATGATAATAGCACGATGCAGCCACCCTGAAATAAAAAAACAAGGGAACTGTGAAGCAATGGCTATGGTATCATTAAACTAAGAAATGAGGCATTTATCATTCTGAGAAGTTGGCCTTGGAAACTATTTGGAAAAGGGCAAGCTCTTTCAAAAAGTACTTGGCGGGTGATTCGATGAAGCATCTGTCTATCATCATTTATCACTGTCTTACTTTGTGAGGCAGCTGGATCATGCCCATAACTTGAAGCCTGATGAGCTGTATTCTCATGTGATGTTGTGATCTTGTGAGTCTAAGTTGAAAACAATGGGCGGTTTGCTTTAACTAAAGCTTTAAATAAACTGAGGTAGTGTTTACATTTTATATACAATATACAGTGGGGGAAATAATTATTGAACGCATCAACATTTTTTTCAGTAAATATATTTCTAATGAGGATATCCACATGAAATTTTCACCAGACTTTGGTATTAACTCAATAAATCCACACATATAAAGAAATCAAAACATTAAAGTCCATAAATAAAGTTATGACTAATAAAGTAGAATGAAGCAGGAAAAGATATTTAATACACTAAGAAAAAGCAGCACACCAAGCCAAGGAGCGTAATGAGTAGTTAGAAAGTAATTCTACCTCCTATCTGTGCAAGTTAATATCAGCTGGGTTTGTACATTTTGATGGGCTATAAAATGTTTTTGTTACCAAGGTTTCACACAACGGACATCTCATGATGGGTAAAAGCAAAGAGTACTCAATACTTATTCCCCCCACTGTAGATAGTACGACATTATTAAATCAAACTGAAAAATCTATCTCCAACTTATCAATCCTGTTGGGCAGCTTTCTTATTGACAATAAACGGAATATCACAGTTCTTGTTTAAACTGTACAGTTTATATTGACAGGGAAAGTGTCTGATGAGGCAGGAATGGAAATCAACCTGGCAGGCGGCGATTTCTCTTTTGTGTCAAATGAGAAATCTGATTCATTTGGCTTGTCAGATAGGGGTACTGTGGCCAGTCAGCCAAGGCATCAAGTCAGCCAGACAGTCTCCAAAGTCAGTCAAGCAGAGCAAAATGAAAGTAGGACTCCACATTTCCTCTTTATAACCCACCAATTACTGCTGATATCTGTAAGACTCCTCAACTGTATCAAGTATTTTAATGGATCATTTTTGTATCTTTAATTTGAGACATTTGAAGATTTGTGGTCATGAATCTTATTTATTTAAAGTTGCACGTAGTCATTACACTGTCAGCTGTTGACATAAGAGAACACAGTATTAAAAAAACACTTTGTTTGATGTAACACCACATTTAATATAAGGTCCATTGAAATGGAAGTAGATGTGATTAAAAGAGCATGGATATCCTATGTGTCATATCGATCGATAGGAATGCATAATGGTGTTTTAGAGATCAGACTGTAGACTATGCTCTGAATACTGCTGTGTAACACTCCAATGAGGCTGGCCTCATAAATCTTAACACAGAGAAGCACTGGAGTATAGCCGTGCCCACATACATGAATTATGCACATTCATTTTGATTTTTTCACATGAGCACATTGTCTGTCTGTCTATTTATCTATCTATCTATGGCATAATGTTTACAGTCTGGTAGTACAGTTAAAGCAAAGTTGAAGGACCATTAAGTGGCACACATTTCATGGAAATCCCTAAAACTTTTGTTGAGATATTCCACTCAAAACCAAAATGTGAGACTCACAGTAATCAGTAGGATTCACTTTAAGGGAACCATTAATGACTCTACAAAATTGTGTGCCAATCGATCCAATAGTTGTCAACATATTTCAGTCTGGACCAAAGTGGTGAACAGACAGGCAGACTTCCAGATATACCCTTGCAGCAAGATTGGGGAAGCATTAGTCAGAAAGAGACAGTGAGATTTATAGAAAGAGACAAAGGCAAAATACACAAAGTGATAGAGTTTTCCCTGACTCAGGTGTTCTACTTAACGATGAGTTAGCTTCTTCCTGTTCTGTCTGTGAGCCATCAGAACGGGGCCAGGGCCGCTTGCCAGGTTTCCTTTTTTTGTTGGGGTCAGGGTCAGGGTTGGCTCCGAGTAAATCAGAAGGGCTCTTAGCTTTATTAA
Source organism: Scomber japonicus (assembly GCF_027409825.1). Taxonomy (NCBI): domain Eukaryota; kingdom Metazoa; phylum Chordata; class Actinopteri; order Scombriformes; family Scombridae; genus Scomber; species Scomber japonicus. Next base: position 10,656,226 of record NC_070593.1, on the reverse strand, counting down.
ACCAATGCAGCTCTTACTGTAAAGGCAATGAAAGCTCAATCAGGTTATTCATCCAGTAATTTAGACGCAGGCAGGGGAGGACAGAGACAGGCTTAGTCATGGATGATTAGATAGAAGGACGGATGTTCTGACAGCTCGCTTATCTGGAGAGGAAATACACTAATGCTAAGATGCTAAAGGTGGCGGTGATGATTATGACAACAGGTATTCAACTATTGATCTTTAAACAGCAGCACTCTGGCAGAGCAGATAATGGGTTTTTGTTTGGCCCTATAATATTAAAGAAAGGTCTTGTTTGAAATGCTATTAAACACCGCTGATGTAAACACATCTTTCTCATACACACTGCTTTGCTGCATGGATTACTTTTCTGTTCATGCTGTTTCGTTCACATAACACTTACTTCCAATGGCTCTCCCCTTTGTAATGAAATGACAAAGGAAATATGCGTAATTCCAGGGCTAGATATTTGAATAAATACAAAATTTACTGCATGCACCCTCACTCCATTAAATAATTCAATAGCTAACAACGCCACTGGCACTTTAGTTTGTGCTCGGTAAAGGAGCAAGAGAACAGCACTGTGTCTGGCTCTGTCTTGTTCACAGAGTCACTGGAGTGCAGCATGCAGATGTTGCCATTAGAGAAGTGCCACCTGCCACTGCACTCACTGTGTAATGTAATAAATTGATGCCTGTGAAATAAGCCTGATAGCCTGATTTTATTTGGAGTGATCTGTCAATCACATGCTCCTACTGATTATTGTGCTGTGATCAGTTTCAAGCAGAGGAAGTACATTTTTTCAGCTGCGGCAAGGGCAAATATTTAAGTAATAGTCAGACTGTTTGGGAAATATGCCAATTTTCTTTCTAACTGAGCATTAGATAAGATCTGTGCCTGGGGGTGATTATTGTAGCTTAGCATAAAGAGTGAAGAGAGAAACAGCTTGCCTGGCTCTCTCACCTGTACTGACTAACACTTCCCTTCTAATAAGAACACAAACAGAAATGTAAGATCAACCAGTTGTGATCTTACATGATTTAGGGGATCACTTTTCCAGACAACACACACTATTGAGTGACAACGCATAAAGAGACAAAATAGTAGCTTTTGTTTCGCCATTTCTGTGTCACTGAGCTGGCACCTGTTTTAGCCAGTGCTTCGTCTTAGCCCACAATGGGTAGCATAGTCTGGAAATCCTGTCAAACAAACTGCAGTGATAAAAACCCTAAAAAATCGGTTTTGCTGTAACTATTTCTCAACAAATAGCAATAACTGAATATTCCTTTTGCACCAACTTGTTCCTTGACACATGTCCTGACTTTCCCACTAACTTTCATATAAAAGCCTGCTAACAGCCTTTGGAGAAATCCTGCTAACAACAACAAAAACAGGAAGAGGACTGAGACTTGGCCATCAGTGAAACAACCTCAGTATTTTATCCTCTTTTATTCTACATTTAAAACACATAGAATTACACGGGCATGGTTAATCCTTGTAGTTTCTTTTCAAAAAGTGCTATATAAATATAGTTATTATTATAGAGAAGATGATAACTGTAATGTGTAAATGATACTTTGTCAACTGTGACACACGAGCCTCCATTTCTACAGAGGTTAAATGCTCTGCTTGGACTAACCTTTATTCTAGGTAGGACTTTTAGTAAACTCAAGTCAGCTTTCCAGCTCGGAGCAGATGGAACACCTGCTGCCACAGTGCTTTGTGCACCTCTGTTTTGTTGATCTACGTCTGTTCAAATAGCGTGCAACACAGGGCAGGTGGTGGTCAATGAAACTAGCCAGAGAATATTAAAATGTAACAGATGTTTTTGGAAAACAAGTTGCTTAGATGATTTGATTTGTGATATGGAATGATGAAAGGCATGTGTGTGTGTGTGTGTGTGTGTGTGTGTGTGTGTGTGTGTGTGTGTGTGTCAAATTGCCCATAAACACAGCTCACATCTCAAACAGAACCTCTTGATCCCAAGCTACCACCTGGTAAAGTTTTGTTGAGTGTGATTGGATTCGTGTATAGATATCAGTGTCTCGAATTAAAGTTGTTAGTCTGTCTGTTAATTCCACAAACACACACATACTGTACATGCACACACACACACACACACACGGGTATTGACAAAGCTGCATATAACCTTCTCTGCTATGACAAGCAGGAGGATCAAAGCTTGGTACTCTAATGAAAAACAGATTCCCTGTTTTTCAGTCTGCTCATCCTCCTCATCCATTTCTCCTAATCTGTTCATCCTCTCCTGTCCTCACACACACACACACACACACACACATACACACACACACACAAACACACAAACACACTAATGCTCATTGGAAGTGTTGATCAGTGCATGTATTTATATCTTTGAATCTTAAATTGTGCATGCTAGCGTGTATCCTTATGTGTCACTGATGTGGTTCAACAATAGGGTGAAAAGTCATTTTTTATATATATATATATATATATATATATATATATATATATATATATATATATACTCAGTTTCTGGTGTAAGGATGATATCATTGTTACTTACAGGCAAGGTCTGAAGAGATGCATCATGTTGGGATTCAACATTTCTTAACAGCTCCTCATTTTACTGTAATCTAGTAACTTTAGTTTACTTAAGTTTTCCACCCACTGATTTCCAATTTGAAACAATATGCTGTTATTGATGAAAATCAAGCAGAGAAAGGTACAAGCTTCTTTAATTTGAAAGGATTCACTACAGTAATTTGGAAACATTTAACAGTCTAATGTTAGTATAATAATGAGAGTAAGGAGTACATTTCCAGCAGTGGAAACTACCCTCTCCCCTCCGTGGAAACCTATCATAATCCACAGTGCTGTATGGGGACAGGTCATCACTGAACTAGGTTTTGGACTGAGGATATTTTCTTTGTGTGGTCAGAGTTGGCTGGAATAAAGCTCTTATGTGCTGGACTTTGCTAACATTATTCTCTCAGTGATGTCTCTGCATATGATGTGAGCCCTCAGATTTGTAGTATTCCCAACGTACTTAACCTTTATATTGCAAAGCTTGCATATTGTGTAGGTCATGTCAAGTTCAGTCTCCCTTGATCTGGAGATTGTAAAATCCACAATATGGCTGAATGTTTGCTTTCATTGAAGTCAAACTTGACTCTAGTGTGTGTGGATGGTATAGTTCCACCCTTCCCATTCTATCAAAATTGCAAGAAGAAACCCTAAAGTTATAAATATAGTATATATAGTAATAATTAACTCAAATTCAATTTCTCCCAGCCACACCTTTGAGTTAAATGAAGCTTGATATTCATACTGTGTGTGACTGTAGACAATTTTAACGACTGTATTACATCCCTGCAGGCGTGCCATCATCACATATTTGCACTTGCCATTTACTTGGACCACTGTTCATGTCACATATCACATCTATCACAGTTATTCTTCCATAAGTCTATTTGGAAATTGAATTTTATTACAGTATAATCAGGATACCTGTGAGTCAGCCTTGTGTCAGGGTTAGAGCCCGTCCCCACCCGAGACTCAACATCACACACAAATAAAATCACCTTTTGAGCATTTTCTATCAATGCACATGCTCGTACATCCAGTAAGTGCAGTAACAATAGCAGCCCGGGCCTTCTGTGGTTAAACAGCTGGGTAATTGCTGTTATCATTTGAGTGGTTCATATTATAGATGAGAGGCAATGTGGGTGTGCTGTGTATGAGTGTGTGTTTGTTCAATAGAATGGTGAATGTTAGTTCAATGCAGTTCAGGGAGAGAGAGATGGACTGTGCTACAATTGATGACCATAATAGCTCTATTTTCAATGGCAACTCCTCATATGACATCAGAAACACCATTGAAAAGCTGTTAAAAAAAGTATAATAAAGCATCTGGAATATGGCAGAATAAATGATTGTTAATTATTCTGCACAAAAAGATAATAATTGTTTTGAGTGATTGCTTAGAGTACGGCTATGTGTTTTTTTTTCTGCTCACCAATATACTCTGTACACCGTTTTGTTTTGTTCTTTTAAACAGGGCTTTTACAATTTGTTGATTTTCTATAATTTCATGTTGAGGACAGACTTTCTAAATGTGAGGAAACATATTACTGGCCTTTTTCTCTGCTGCTGCAGTATACTGTGGGGAAAAAAACTCCAATTAATGTTTTCAAAGCATCAAAAAACATTTTTAATTCATGTAGAAAAATGCGAGTTAAATTTTACACTAATTAATTTACAAGTTTGTTTTAGTAGTGGACACATTACCAGATAATTATGTGTTTTTTTTTATTTCTGATTTGTTGAATGGATGCCATTTTATTGTTTGTACTAATTACTGGGTAATTATTGCATCATTTCCAGCCTGTAATTTAACTCTTACTCAATCTCAATATTTCCCTCTAAAAAATAATGGAGTAAAGGTATAAAGTGGCATAAATGAATATATTAACTATAAGTGAATAGCAACGATCTCTAAGATGTACTACAGTACAGTAGTACAGTAAGTAGAGTGACACAGTATAGCTGATTTTACAAGCATGCACCTGTAATATGAGTCAATCAATTAATCACATTATTGAGCTGACAAGCTGTTAAATAGACTTGTCTGTTGTGAGTTCACAACTACTAGCAGCTGATATTTGTATAGGCAGCATCAGCAGGGCCAGTTGAAGGTTATTTTAGGGGTCATTCCTCCCCAATATGGGAAATGTTAAATACAAGCAGGATGTGGCAGTGCACACATCAGCACAATGAAATCAAGAGAGGCCTGTTTGAATGTTCCCAAAGACACTTTACACAAACAGTCTGGTAGAGGTTTAATTATATAAGCATGTACATATGATTACGCATATCACTCTCTCTCCATCTACAAACATAAGAAACTGATTTAGCGTCCGTTGCCTTCACTAATGAGCTTGGCTACTATAGCAACAGGGCTATGGGGAGAGGACTGCTAATTAGCTGCGCTTCCTCATTCAGGTACGCTTCATTTGCGGACAAGCATGTAATACATTCACCACTGGGCTCCTGTGTCTTTGCGTGTGTACTCAAAAATAAGCATTGTGTCAAAAGAATAACAGAAGGTAATGTGCTGAGGAATGCTGCATTAATCATGCTTTTTTGTTTTTCAGGTAGGTTTCTCTCTCATCATGTGGAGAAAAACTAAGATGACATTCTACTGAACCAGGAGAAGAGAGAGAGACAGCATAAAACGGACGCACAAGCGGCAAGACAACATCTTCTGAATCTTCCATCATTTGGATAAGGAATAACTTTCCTCCAGAGTGTTAATTCATTGTTTGCTCAACAAAACAGTGAAAGTGCAAAAGGAAAAGTATCAAAAAGAGAGCTTCCCACTTTTCCCTGTGAATTTTCTTCATTTTGACTCTAACCTTTGACCTTAAGCTCTCAATATGAGCAGTCTAGTAGGGAAGCTGGACCCTCGCAGGGTACAGTGGCGCTCGACATGGAACACCTTTGCCACCCGTGTCCTGAGGACCAAACCTGTGGAGTCCATGTTGGATTCGGCCATGACAGGGACCGGTGCACACGGCACCAGACTGGCCCGTGTGCTGTCTACGGTGGACCTGGTGTCACTGGGTGTGGGCAGCTGTGTCGGAACAGGGATGTACGTTGTCTCTGGGCTGGTTGCCAAGGAGATGGCTGGTCCGGGGGTCATTGTGTCCTTTATTATCGCCGCTGTGGCCTCCATACTGTCAGGTGAGAAAGGACAAAAAAAAACATACACACATTCAGGTAGTTACTATTTTTTCCCCTTAAATCTCTCATAGTATCTCTCACTCACACACACACTAGGCTAACTGTAACATACAATAGGCCAAGGTATAAAGCTTACTGTCATTCTTATCACTGTTAAACTCCTATGAATTATTTTATGGAGAGCCTTTTAATAACCATGCAATTATCACAAGGGCAAAGGCATTATAGGGACAAATCTATAATACAAAAGGCACTCAAGGGCTATATTAATACTACCTTAATGCTTCTATCAATACCTTCAAGTCAACCTTTCACTTGGATGTTAATGATGTCAAATCACTGATATGTGTGTGTGTGTGTGTGTGTGTGTATGTCTATACTGATTATCCCGCAGGAGTGTGTTACGCAGAGTTTGGTGTGCGCGTGCCTAAGACCACAGGTTCGGCCTACACATACAGCTATGTGACTGTGGGCGAATGTGTGGCATTCTTCATTGGCTGGAACTTGATTCTGGAGTATCTGATTGGCACAGCGGCAGGGGCGTCAGCTCTCAGCAGCATGGCGGACTCGCTGGCCAATCACAGCATCAGTAACTTTATGATTACACATATTGGAACGCTCAATGGTTTAGGTAAGTGAGAGAAGGATGTGGGTGTGCTTGTGAGAGTAACAGTAGCTTCACTTCAAATACAAACTGAATATTTAAAGAAAATTAGGATATGGTTGTTGCCTTTTTTGAAAGGCTCATTATTATTAACAAACAAAGTTGGGGCTTGTCAAAATACGGGAGAAACTCAGGGAAAACGGGAGTGTTGCCAGCTCTGATGTACAGTGCATGCTGTGGAGGATGGACGGAAGTATGCATGCGCAGCTTTTTGCAGACTGTTTCTATACAACGTTGTACAATGGAAAAATTACAAAAAATCATTTCCCCCTGATTTGATTAGTTTTGAGATCGTTTGGCCCCAAAATTGTAATCAAGATCAAATTTCGATTAATTGAGCAGCCTTAATAGAAACTTAAAGTTACTGTTTTTCTTTTCCCTTTTAAAAATATATGAAACTTATCAGCTTTCAGAAACACCCTCTTCGTCTCTGCCTATTGTCGAACAAAGATTGCTTTAAAACTGAACAGAAAATCAACTTTCGACTTTCACTTAAGTGATCTCTGTAGATAAAATATTAATTTCCTCATCCTCAGCCCAGTTTAACATCAAATACAGGAGTATTGACTTGAACCTGAGTTCTCCTGGGTTGAATGAGAGCGACATTACAACTGTTCCTTTGGTATTATTCAGTGTTATTGTTGTAAGATTGTCTTGCATTGTCATCAGTAACCTTCTCAACATGTAAAAAGGGCATTATATCATGTGGATCACAGAACATATTCTGTCTGACATTAGCAAAATGGGGTATTGTATTTAAATGACAGCACATCTTTCCAGAGAAATAAGAAAGAAACCATACTGAAAATAAAACCATCTGGGAAATGGTCCAACCCACACCAGATATTTTTTCCAGGAAGCTCCCAAATGATATTTTACTGCTCACCTTGGAAATTGTGTCATAACAGAAAGAACCGATTCATGCACCACAGCTTTCCAGGTCACAAACACTAGCATGAGGGGAATGCCTGATAATCTGGTGTAATACTATAGCTGACGTGTGTGCCAGCTGTGACTATCTGGGTGACAACGCCCTATCAGTCCCTTCCTGTTGGCCACTGACAAGCAAGTCCTAGTGGTCACATGACAGGCAGCATGGCCAGCTGGACACACCATAATAGAGAGTTAATGTTTCCTTTTCCTGCTGAAGAAAAAAAAGGCCAGTTTCTCCTCTTTATCCTGGGATAGAGTGGAATTTAGCTCAAAATATGTCTCATTATGTATTTACTTTCTGTGTATAAGAATCTGCCAGCCTGTGTGTGTTGATAAAGACTGGGTGCCTGTGTGCATTGCTGAGCTTGGCTTAATAGTAATAATTCATCTGGAAGCAACCAAAAATTGTTTTGTTGACGTACTGAATATAAATGTTTCCAGCACTTTCGTTGACAACAAAGTTCCATTCTTTGAAAGCCATTTTCAATTCTTCAAGAAATTATTGCTAAAGCTATTGCTATAAAATATTCAAGAACCCTAATCATCCAAAGCTCTTTAATAGATGTTCGATTTATGGCCACTGCTAACTCTTTGGCATATACTGTGCTGAGTAATATCACAAGCATTATTTAAATTGTTTAAAGTTTTGTTCTTAATTAAAGTGCTCATACTGTAGAGTGCTGAATCAGTGGCAGTAACTTCTTTTTGCATTGAAACTACAAAGATTTGATGGCCACAGCTTGTCGAATGTGAAGATTTGCTGCTTTTCTCTGTTATAGCACCACGATAGCCTTGGCTTTGAGAGATAATGAGGGGCCTTTATCATATTTTTATAGGCTAATCAATGAATCAATTACCCAAAATCCAAAATTAGTTTAGTAAAGATGTAAACACAATAGATATAGCCTTAATCATTAATTTAAACTTTTTGTGTGGCACCTTTTGTACAAATTCATGCAATTCAAAGTGCTTTATAGAGGATTGACAGGCTGATAAGACAGAGCAACCGAAACAGTGAACACTATTTGAGTCTAATGCACACACAAAAAAAAATGATAAAAATGTAATAAATCAAATATACTGAAATAAAACGGGACCTACATTTTAAAAAGTCAATAGTACAATGACAAATAAAGTAGGTTTTAAGCATGGTCCATAATTCTACTGATGTATAGAAGGTTTTTTTCACCCATTACCATCAAAGTGATTGGATGACTTTCATCATGGATCACCTCACCTGCATGTGTGTGTTAACCCTTTAGGTAAAGGGGAGCAGTCGTACCCAGACCTGCTGGCGCTGCTGATAGCACTGATAGTGACAGTGATAGTGGCTTTGGGGGTGAAGAACTCTGTGGGCTTCAACAACGTGTTGAACGTCATCAACCTCATAGTGTGGGTGTTCATGATGATCGCCGGGCTGTTCTTCGTCAACGGGGAGAACTGGGATGAGGGGAGGTTCCTGCCCTTTGGCTGGTCTGGGGTATGCACACACATGCACATGCAAACACACACACAAAGTTACAAACTCATCTGGTTGTTTCTTTTATCTAGACCATCATTTTTTATGCTTTTTTTCTGTTCCAGGTGATGCAGGGTGCAGCCACATGTTTCTACGCCTTTATTGGATTTGACATCATTGCTACAACAGGGGAAGAGGCCAAGAGTCCAAACACCTCCATCCCCTACGCCATCACTGCCTCGCTCATCACTTGTCTCACTGCTTACGTCTCTGTGAGTTACCCTGGAGACCATTACACACACAAGACCACTGTATGGACAAACATTATATGCTTAATTTGCTTCCAGCTAAATTCAATTATAATTTTTCCTCATTAGCATTTGAGTGGTTACAAGTGGTACAAGTCCACCACTGCTGCAGTGAAGCTAATTTGATTTTTAATTTGTGAGTTTCTAATGCATCGAGGACAGTGATTTCCAGCTGGCCACCACTGTGATACTTATTCTTAATTTATGCTTTGAGACGACAAAAACTGTATCTGTTTTAATATTTAGCTCATCTTCACACCCTGAAACTGAGCCGTATGTTTCAGGTCTTATCGACTTACTTGTGAAAACAGACAGACAGAAATTGTATCGAAAAGTTTGAGAAAGTGTCTGACAGTGAGATGGAAAGATCAAACATAAAGATGCTTCCCTCTGCATTCCAGCTGTGTGGGTGTATATCTTAGCTCTGATCTTTACGTATTCTGCTCGCACTACCTACCATACTTCTTACTTTGACACGTTCGTGCTGGATGGCTGTTGCTATGGGTACAGTGTAACAGCGGCCTATCAGGAATGAGAATTTTTAGGCATTGCCTGAGGCAAAGATTACATCAACTTCAAAACCCAACTACTTATTTTTGAATGTGTTTTTCTCTCTCTATCCATCTGTCTTCTCGTCACATCCATTCCTCCATATTATTTTCTCTTTTTTCTCACCCTCTCTCCATCTGAATACACCTTTGATCTATCTCACTTTGTTGGGATCCTCTAGCTGCTGTTTAACATTCAGAATCCCTTTAATTATAGTGACATTGGTTTTACAGTGCACTCAGTAAGAGAGTGTGACTCTAGCTTTGTTTAAAACTGTCCCTCAATATTGTAGTTGGGTTTCTCACACCAGTGCTCTTAAGTGGGCATTATAGCAGATTTACTAAATATGTTTAATAAAGATTTTTAGGAACACTGAATCACAGTGGGGGGGGGCCCACAAATGTGCAAAGTGAGCACAAACGAAGTTTGTAAGTGAGCTAAAGTGGGCGTAGCTATGAGATGCTCTCTCAAACACAGATTTTTAAACAGGATTGGCTATGGGATTCCCTCTAGATTAGAATAGTCGCTGTAGTCCGGTTCACACACAGTCGGTTAAAGGGCACCAGGCAACTATGGGAAAAATGATCCCTTTGTCTTTTTGTCCGTGAGGGTTAGTCTTTTTATTACTCCTCTCTCCTCCTGTAATCTGTTCATGCAAATCCATCTGTGTGCAGCACAGTATCTGTGACAGATGGCTCTTCATGATTTCACACATCAGATGCAGAGGATCAAAAATAGGCTCACACACACACACACACACACACACACACACACACACACACACACACATACACATATACACACACACACACACATACACACACACACACATGCACAGATAGATTAAACTGAGGCAGGAAAGAAAAGGAAAGAAACAAACATGACTAATGAACGTTTTGAATGTGATGTGATGTGCAGTGTGCTGAACATGCTAACGGTCACAGTTAGGTTGTGAGACTAGCTCAACAGTGGGGTAGAATAATAGAGTGTATGTAGTTTTAATGCAAGGGTAATATAGAGTTTTGATTAAAGATTAGGCTCTGTCAGTATATAAAACTGAATATGAGTAGTATGATTTTATTTGTAGAAAAATCAAGTGGTTTCTTTGAAAATTGGTAGGTATTAGTTTGCATTGGTGCCTACCACAGTGTCTTTTTTGATATTGCCACTGGAGAGCGCCAACATTGGAACTATTCTAAACATAGTGGCTTTGAATAATGCAGCAAAACATTTTTTTAACAGTTCAACTTTGACAATGAAAACAAGTAACTATTTCATAGAGCATGTTCATATGCTATTCATATTTTGTCTATTTTATGGCAGGTTACCATTTTTCTTTTCAAAGTTGCTATTTTTAACATAAAACTCTTTATTGTCAACCAACTCTGTTTGCATTCTTAACAGGTTTCTGTGATCCTGACCCTGATGGTACCGTACAATGAGATTGATGCAGACGCCCCACTTATGGAGATGTTTGCCGTGCACGGCTGTATGTTTGCAAAGTATATCGTGGCAGTTGGCTCCATAGCTGGACTCACCGTCTCCCTCCTGGGGTCCCTGTTCCCCATGCCCAGGGTCATCTATGCCATGGCTGGGGATGGCCTGCTGTTTAAGTCAGTCCCCACTGTTATTTATGGTTCATTTTTCATATCCATCTGGATAATGTGTGACATTGTGTCTTAATCTACTCATCTTTGTGCATGTGTAGGTTCCTGGCCAATGTGTCCTCCTACACAGAAACCCCTGCTGTTGCCTGTGTGGTGTCAGGCTTTTTAGCTGCCCTGCTGTCGCTCCTGGTCAGCCTCAGAGATCTCATTGAGATGATGTCTATAGGAACCTTGCTGGCCTATACCCTGGTGAGTGATGGATAATGATGGTTGAAATGTAACATATAGACTGGAATTTACCTATTTTTGCAAACAGTTACAGATTCAGATTTGATGAGAAAGCCTCTGCTCTTAGAGGGAAATTTTGAATTTTATGCAGCCAGGGACTCTGCTAGGAAGATAAATTCCTCCAACACATGAATTATACAGAATTAATAGATAGCTTTAAACATACATAGACAGTATATCTTACTGTAGCAAAGTCAAGAACACCAAAAGCTATATGGGTTACGGGGATGATGAAAGCTGCAGCAAGTGATGCTGACATGACGGTATCAGCTAGGTAATAGTCTGTCAGGTTGCATTTCTGTAAAATTGGATATTCAGCAGCTGATAACTCACTGATACTGACAGCTGAATAAAATAAATTAACTACTCCAATGCTTAATACGTGTAGTGACTACGAAAAACGAAAATTAAAAATTGTGTAAAATTCTTGTGGGTTTCAGTGAGTACTGAGAAACGAAAAGTATGTTTGAGAGGTATATGCAATACCACTACAGTTTTCTTATATTCTGTGGCATAAGCCTTTCTGCTCTCAAGTAAATTAACTAATTCCTAACAAATTCTTCTTGTAGGTGAGTCTGTGTGTGCTCCTGTTACGTTACCAACCTGAGGGTGACATCCACGGCTTTGTGAACTTCCTCTCTGAGGAGCAGAACAACAAGAGGAAAGAGGGTGTTCTGGCTGAATGTGAGAAAGATGCCTGCTCACCAACTAGTGAAGCCGATGAGTACGGAGGTTTGCCCACAAACACCTGTGGAGCCAAAAACCTGCCGTCATTGGGTGACAACGAGATGCTGATTGGCAAACCAGATAAAACCGCCTACACTGCCAGCCACCCAAACTATGGCACAGTGGACATGACCACTGGCATTGAAGCTGAAGAGTCAGAGAGTGGGATGTCCCGCCGGTTGAAGAAGCTGATTGGGCCACGCTACTACACTTTAAGGATTCGACTGGGCCTCCCAGGAAAGATGGACAGGCCAACTCCAGCGACAGGGAAAACTGTCACTGTGTGTGTGCTGCTCCTTTTCATCTCCATGTTTGCTTTCTGCTCTTTTATCATTTTTGGTGAGAACACATTAACACATTCAGAATTTACAACATAGTGTAACTATAAAATAATTAATTAATGAATTCTTTATTTCTTCTTTTTTTCCCCCAATACCTCTTCTTCCAGGAGCAAGCCCGATTGGTGAAGGTCGCTGGTGGGCGTTGCTGCTATTAATCTTTTTCATTATCTTCATCGCCTTGCTCGTCATCATCATCCTGCAGCAGCCAGAAAACCCTAAGAGGCTGCCCTACATGGCACCCTGTGTACCCTTTGTACCTGCTTCAGCCATGCTGGTCAACATCTACCTCATGCTTAAACTGTCTGCCATTACCTGGATACGATTTTCAATCTGGTGCATCGTTGGTAAGCTACCGTTTTACAGAACAATAGTTTGGTTTTTGTGCATTTTTATTATTCTACTTTTAAGACAGGATTCATTTCTATCATTCTGGACAGATGTTTTAGTTGCAATATCTTAACTGAGCTGACTTTAAATAATGAAGGGATGCATTTCATTCCTTTTCTTTCCTGCCTCAGTTTCATCTATCTGTGCATCTGTGTGTGTGTGTGTGTGCATACGTGCGTGCTTGAATATAGGTAATCTTGCCATTAAAGTATTTTAAATGTTTTTCTGCTTATGTTGAGGCAGAATTAATACTGGCATTTTGTGTTGATACATAGACATCTGTGTGTTTATTTTTACTGTATGAGTAGGATTTCTTCGTTCTTCTGACTCACTCAGAGTGGGATGAATTGTTTTTAAATTGATAGAAAATTTACTCTCTTTCTGTGTGCTTTTCATTTTGTGTGGTCCCTTAGGTGTGCTGATCTACTTCGGCTACGGCATGTGGAATAGTACACTGGAGATCACAGCCAGAGAGAACGAAGTGCACGCCTCCACCTACCAGCGCTATGATCAAGGCGTGGACGAAGGCTTCTGCGGCTTTGATGACGATTTCTACCCACCTACCAGTGACCCCTGGGGTGCGCCAGAGGGGGGATCGGGACTGACCCCACCACCAGAAGCAAAACCAGAAAGTGACGGGACGCCATCCAAAGGGGGAGGCAGGACCGTTGCCAATCATGGCCTCGCAGAGGAGGATCCAATGGATTTCTGAAGGGACTGACTCTGTGTTACCCTGAATGTACTGCCTTGTCTGCTGCCTGGGGGAAGGGAGGGGAACAGTAGTATGAGTGCATGAATGATTGTGTGTGTGTGTGCGTGTGCATGCCTGCATGTGTGTGGGTAGTTGTTTGTGTGTCTAACCCTTGGGCTAGATTGTTTCTTGGCAGTGGAACGGCTTTACTTTCACCTTTTTCTGCCCCGCCTGGCTCCCCCACTAACACAGCAGTGGACATCAAGGTCATGAGTGTCTTGTCACAGTAACTTGTTATTCACTTACTGGAATCCACATCCCACACAAAGAGACGTAAGATAGGAGAGTGCAGACTTAGCAAGAGATACAATTTGATGCAGTTCACAGACTTGTGAACCATGCAACATTATGTACTGTAGCAATCATTCAGCTGGTTATACCGTAGAATTTCACAGGATATGGGATGAGATAGTGATGAGTGAGGGAGGGATGAATCTTCCTGTTTCAGCACAGTCAGACAGGAAAAGTAAAATGACAACATGTTAACCCAAGTTATTTCCCATGCCCAGGTCTGACTCTCTCTTCTTGTTTTACTCTCAACAGGAAAACAGCTACAGATGCTCATAAGAAAACACAAAAATACTTTCTTAAAACTAACTTCCTCTAACCCCAAACATCTAGCCCAAGGGATTTAAGAGTGGAATGGGAAAAGGGTGTTGATGTTTTCTGTCACAAATAGTACTTGGACTTTGCTTGCAATAGTGCCTTCATCTACTGTATGTGTGTTTGGATTATGTCTGTTTTCTACTTTAATTTTGCCTGTGTACGCGTGAGGGTGTACGTGCAATCAAACTCCACCTTTTACATTGATTCTCATGTCTGTGTGTGTAGATATAAAATGTGTTCTTCAGGTTGTTTTGTGTACGTGTAGGTATTTGTTTCGTTTTTCTGTTCCTCCCACTCTTTGCCCCAGCATGAAGCTCAAAAACATCCATCCGCAACAAAGCAGCTCACGGTGCAACATAACACAAGCTCGTCGGCTCATCAGTGTACCTAAAGAGAGGAGAGAGTAGAGGTTGTAATGGAGAGCGAGAGAGACAGAGAGAGAGAGAGAGAGAGAGAGGTTGAATTCAAATTGACAACCTGCATGGTTTACTGTGATGAATGTCATATTTTCTTTTGTGTGCTTGTCTCTTTATTGATGCGGTTCTTGCATGTTAACCAAGGGAATTTATTTTTCAGTTCACTCCCGTTACTTTATTCTTATATAATCTTATTCAGAAGTAAGGTTGTTTGAAAACTAAGTGAACTGAAATCTAATCCCTCTTCTTCTATTTGTCTCCTTTTCCCCCTCCCTTCAGTTGTTTCTTTCTCTTCCACTTTCCTCTACATTTTTTTCATCCTCTACTTCCACCACTTGTTTGCTCTTCCAGCCCAACTCTTCCTTTATCTATTTGCCACCTCACTTTCCTCATGATATCCATGGGGCCATGCCATCAGGGAGAACCCACTTTAAGTCACAAGTGATAGAACCAGGATTGGTTTTCAGTCAGGATTTGAGACAGCAATCCATTCAAGGCCTGAACATCCATTAACTCCTGTTTCACCTCAGGGTGTCTGCTATCGCTCTTTTGATTTCTCACCGAAGCATTTACTCCTCTCCCTGTGGTTCTGCTCCGACCCAGGTCAAAACCAGTCTGAGTGAACCTCCCTGGTGGTCCTTCCCTCTTCAGTTTTTTTATGCATGTAGCTAGTGTTGAAGTCCCACTCTTTACATGCTACCTACATTGTTGCTGCATGCCTGAAGAGGTATTGTGAAAACCAATCAAATCAAATCATGGTCCTTTATAGCTCAATGTGTGACATGTAAGCTAATGCTGCCAAGGTTAAGGGTTTGATTGCATATTAAGATTGTATGAACTCATGGCACTGTAAGGGATTCTGGCATACACCAAATAGCATTTTGCATCATTATGTTGAGGGTGGGGGCACTTCTACAATAGCTGCTGCTGTATGCCCTGATTGTCCTCCTTGTACCTTTTCCTCGTGCCCCCTGTTGCTGCATCAGTCCCTTCCAGGGAAGCCTTATTTGTCTAATGCACTAAATCTAAGGATGCCACGCTAAAACCCCCACCCTACCTCTGCTCCCATCACATGCAGTCACAGTAACAAAAAAAAACTTCCCTCGTGTAGGAGTAGGCCCTGTGATACCCATCCCACCCAAAAATGCATGGTATCTCTAGGAATGATGCTGATATTGGACGATTCTGCTGTGTCCCGGTGACAGGCCAACCACCAAAGATAAGGACAGATTTCTGGGAATTTGGCAGTTTATTAGACCTGGGGTAGTTTAAACTTACCCATGGTGGATCCTTTACAAGCTGACTCTAGAACTTTTATATTCAATGTATCTAAATTTGACCATTTTTAGGCCAATAAAAAAACATCAAAAAAGGATTCAGTATTTCCTGACCCAAAGTCTGTCTTTGGTGGTGTGGAGAAGGCTTTGTCACAGCATTCATATAGATAAAGAAAAATAAGAAATCTGGACATTGTTTTGCTGTCTAAGGGACTTATTCTCACTATTTCTAAAATCCTGGCTACGGCCCAGATCCCAACAGTAAAAATTGCCTTTTTCTTACGTGCTACAATATGCATGGATGTTGCAGAAATAGTTATTTTAAAAATTGTTGGTGTTGATGGTAATCTGATGTGCAGAATTGTCTAATACCAGCATTCGGTCTAAGGAAAGGTTTAGAAAAAACAGAGCACATCCTGAGCCTCACACACATCTACTATATAAACCCATTGTTCTACAATTCAGGCAAAATACCTTACCCGCCTAAATCACCTCCCGACTCAGCCAAACGAATCCAACCGCTTTGCGTTCATAGATCAACCAAAACACAAAGGCGAATTCAGGCGTTGGCCTGCCTCAGACACTGGACTGTACAGTCAACTTACTCTACTATCTGCTCTGAGTGTATGCATAAGAGTGTGTGAGTGCATGTTCAGTATGTGTGTATGACTGATGTGTGTTTGTGGTCTACGCCTGCGCCTCAATGTGAACGTCTGGTGCATGTGTAGCATGCTCTCATGCACGAGGCCCAGACTGTAAATGTTGTACTTGCATGTGGTGACTGATCGCAACGAGACATAATAGAACACTAAACCAA
Organism: Scomber japonicus; assembly: GCF_027409825.1. Classification (NCBI taxonomy): domain Eukaryota; kingdom Metazoa; phylum Chordata; class Actinopteri; order Scombriformes; family Scombridae; genus Scomber; species Scomber japonicus. The sequence continues at coordinate 10,639,373 of NC_070593.1, read as the reverse complement.
ACCAAACGCAGACTTAGCTCTTATACCTGGGAACCTCTGAGCTCCAAGTGGATTAAACAGGTGTATTACAAGAAAACTCAGCTTCAAAAACAACATTGTTCAAGAACCGTACCAGTGAACTGAGCGGTATTGTAGTCATTGGAAACCGCTATCATTTCTATTCAGATTCAAAGCTAAACCTTTCTTATATTTTTCAACTCAATATTATGTTAAATTAGAAATACACTTTATGAGCTAAAAGGAGATTATTTGCTGGATTCAATTCAATTTTTCACATATTCTCTCTGATATTTCAATCAGTAATCTCCCCACCCAGGTATGGGAACCAGGGCTCCGTTGGAAAGGGGAGTAGAACATGTAGCAACACACTGTTATGGGGGTTGATTCCTCTCCGATCCTCCTTCAACTACTTACAGTATATCTACTTTCTGTATATCCCTCTTCTCAATCACAACCTCTGCAAGCCAAAGTCCACAATGTTTGTTTACTTTTCACGTACAGGAGACAATAGTTTCTTCAAAGTGAACACTTAAGATACAACAGAGCTAACGTTTTTTTTCTTGGGGGGTGTCTGCTAATAAGCTACTTGGTTTATCACAAGAAGACTGATTTTGTTTTAGTTTTTTCACAGTGAACAGTGCAATGATCATTTTTAAAATCCAAGTATTTAAATGAAAGAATTGATAGTATTGTTAGCCTAGACTCCGGCGACTACAGCAGACGCGTTCAACCAGCGTGGACATGACGCAGTTAAAAAGTACAACACTGAAGGGAGGAGGGAACGAAAACAAAAGTATTTTTCTACAGCTGTTTCCCATCCACAGGCCCTCCTCGGGTCGGTGTGCACAAGAGAGCTGGGTGGAGTTATCGGCCTTCACTTTCTGTGTTTTTGTTCAATCACAAGGAGGCCTGGGAGAAACTGCTAAAAATCTATTTTTAACGACCGTAGTCTCTCTAGAGTGATAAAGTTCCTTTATAATCCTTAATCCTTTCCTTTGAAGGATTTTGAAATGGTTGCTCTAGACGTCAATAGGACAGTAGAAGGTTTAGGAGTAAGAGTACTACAGAAAACATGCAGAAACTATTTTAATACAATTCTATAAAGGGTAAATTACAAGCATAATGAAATATTGCCACTATTGCTTTTAAAGTCAGCTACTATTTGTTTATTTTGTCTCGGAGAAGGCGCCATGTTCTTCCTGTGCTCTGTGTTTGCAGTGGCCAAGTGTCCAGTCAGTGTGTGTCGGACTTGTTGAGATTGGCTTCTCTCGCAAAACCTAGATATTCCTTTTTCTCTTCTGTATATTTTGGCACAAAGCTGTATAATGTCGTTGTTTTTATGTTCATTTTTTAATGGTTTCTTCCATATGTGTAGTTATTTTGGTCCTGGGTGCACTGTTTTTGCTGAGTTGTTGATATTGCTTCCATGCAACAATGAAAGTTATTTATTGCAAATACCAAAAAAAGGCTTTGTTCATTTTTTGGAAGTTTTCCTCTCTCTGTCTGACTTTCTACACATTACCTTCAATGACATTCACCAGTTAATTTACATTCAATCACAGAGTGACATGCACATTATGCTGTGCCATTATTCATGGTTGTAATATGATAGACAAGAAGAAATATAACCCAGATGTTTTCAATGTTTTACCAGCTAATGAGGGGCTTAGTTTCCCAAATGAAAACGATTTCAGGTACATTTTGGGCTGATTAGCTAATGCTGGTATCCAAAATCTTTTCTTAAACTCCTTGAAGCCTCCTAAAGCTCCTTAAAGGTCACACCAACCAGCAAAATTTTAGAGCCAAATAAATGCATCTCTTTGGAATCAATAGCTGCTTGAAGGGACAAAGTAAATCTCTCATGTCGAGTTCACCTCTGCTGAATTTTGATTTGCCAATTTATGCTATTGACCCACAGCCATCCATCTAAATTGTGCTGACCTTAGATAGAGCAGAGGACAGGATAACAGGAAGTTACCATGACCTATTAGCATATCTTGCATCAACCCTGTTCAGTTGCTGACCCCACAGCTAGCTTGCTAGGGCTACAAGCCCGGAGAGGTATTGTTACTGACTAGTGTGGCATGTGTCCCATGGATGTATAATAGGAACTGGATACTGGTCTCAAAGATGGTGCCTATTGAAATAGCTCGCCTGTCACATGAGCCAAAAATGTGTTCAAGCTTCTGGGTTTGCTTCCATGTTTTACAGAGTGGTGTTTCTCCCGCTGGCCCCGGCCATGGATTCCTTCACTGCCCATAGATGTTACATTGGAATGACACCACTAATTTTAAAACAGCTCTTCTAGCAAAGTTTCACAAATATAAACTTTTCCTGCATTAAAAAATCATAATACAAAGACTAATAATTGGCCTTATTTGCAGTTTGAGGTTTGAGATTTTTTTTCTTTCCTGCAATGCTGTAGGCCAGCCTGAGTGGCTCTCTCAATTTGCTCATTTATGATGTGTCAGTCATTATCTTGCCAAGAAAAGAATTTGCTAAAAGCCCTGCAAGTACTGCCACCACATTTCTAACTCAAACTATCTTGTCACCATCCTTCAAACAAAAAACTCTGCTGATCCATGCACTGCTTTTGTTCATTTTTGTTATTAACCTGGACAAAACATTGTTAATGATGAAACATATTGTGTAGATGATACTGTATGACATCACTTCAAGATATATGCAGCACAGACAGGCTACAAAGGAACTGTAATTTGGAAATATTAAACCTATATCAGTGACTTAAAAATACATACTAATTATTAATAGTAGTTTTAGTGTCTCACTAAGAATTAGAGAACACGTTTCATTCTTCAGCAACATCAATCAGAGTGTGCAAAATCTATCAGATAAAAGACAGAAATACCAATTTGTGCACAAGCAATGTAGCTTCAAAAAGCCTAAACACAAATCAGCCATAGAATATGTTGTGTTTTAACTCACTCACACCCACTCTCAACTGAAACACTCTACTGTATCCACTGTTACATTAATATCACCACCCACACAGAAATACACAGCGGAAGGGGAGAAGTTTATGGTTGTTCTGCTGGGTGTGTCACTAAATGATATTCTGGGAACTGAATCGGAAATTTCAACCGCAATAGAAATAGACAGGTCAGGTTAATGGAGAGTGGATATACGAGAACAGAAAATTAAATACTGAAATAAAAATATTTGGTGGAAAGGATTGAATATCTCAAAGTAATGAAGCAAGTTCATGAGAATATACAAAAACTGAAATTCAAAGTGTCATCCTCTGTTCACACTACCTCTTATTTTATATCATTATTAAGACAGTGTTATATTAGCATAGTAACACTTCCTCTTTGAGCATTTGAGGACAGCTTGGTTGTCCACTGGCCTCCTGTGGACTGGATGGCCCGATGCCTGGAAAAGCATCACATTTCAGGGAACACACAAATACATGATCACACACAGACAAACACCTGCACACATAGGCGTGCCAGGAAATATGCAGAATGTAAAGTGACGGAATGGTAAAAGAGGAAAGAGTAGCTGAGTGGAGATAATTTAGGCCAAATGATTGTCTATATCTGCATGCCTGTTTGAAGATAAGTTGCGGACAATGAAATAGCACAAATTGTTTCCAAAGTATCATGTATTATCTATGATATGACTTCATGACGTTCATATGGACACAGTGGAGCACACAGACGGACACACAATGAACAAACTTATCTTTCTCTGTGGATACTGTGTGTACGTTTATGTGTTTTTGTGCTGAACACCAATCTAAGTCAAGGTCACTGAGTCACATTACAGATAAGATACACTAGTAACAATTTATGTTTTGCACATATTCCCATAAAAGCCGGTGCATAAGACGCATAACGTAGTATTGTGGGTTGTGTCCTTTACACTGGTGAGGTTGGATCTACATATGATGATAGGTATGTAAAAGCCTGTTCACACTAAGAACGATAACTATGACAATAACTCTAAACGTAGCGGTGTCAAGCAGGCTCTGCACACTCCAGCCTTTTCAGCAGCTGATGAAAATAGACTATTGATGACCTGTTAATGCTGTATATTGTATGGAAAATGATTGTGTGTTGATTAGAATTATTTTGGTACACTAGTTGCTGTGATGATTCAGTATTTACAGACCAAACTGTAATAGCTACTGGTGCATTCAAATAAACCAGTCTTTAATAGAAAAGTGTTTTTCCCAGCTTGACACCCCCCAAAAAAGACTGTGTTGTATACACTGGTGTGACTTATACACTGTTTTTTACAGAATATAGACAGCTTGTTCCAGGGCAATGATTACCATACATCATACACAGACACACGTCATATACAGTGGGATGAAAACACCTTATCAACTAAATGTGACATTAGGAGTCACAACTCAAGGCAAAAGGCAGTTTTAATCATTTTGTCTTTATTATAGAAAATCAAACAAAGCACATCAGTAAAACAATAAATAATCATAGCTAACACTGCTTCCACAAGGATCTGAGTGGAAAATATCAGATTCCATCTGGTTGGATAATGTTGTATCAGATTGTCTGTGTTCAGAGCATTTTTGAGATATTGAGCATTCAAGTTATCACTTTCCTTAAAGACAAGCTAATCTACATAACACTGATTTTCTTTTGTACACACTAAGCTACAGATCTGTTTAAGAATTATTCTATGTGAAGATGTTAAATGAAAATGTATAATTCCACAGTTACAGGATTAACTGTTTTTCTTTAATCACTCATTTGTAATTGAAACTTAAGATAGAAGCATATTAGTCACAGAGAAATGTTTCTGTATAATTCATTCGTTTTGCCAAGTCAGTGCACATACCATGACTCTAAAGGAGTGCACCCATGCCACAAGATATAACATTCTGCCACAAATGATAGAGTACACCATTTGGTGTTAATACAGTCTATAACACTGCTGGCTAGAGCTTTCCTGTGAAATGTATGTCCCCATCCTGCAGTGGCTACGTTCTATAATCAAATCTATCACTCAAGAGGCAAATGCACTGGAGGGTTATACAATACAGTCAAAGAAAAAATCAATGTACACAAACAATGTTAGTGAACCCATTTTCATTTCCAAATGTAACACTTTCATACCCTGCTCTTATTAAAATAACAAATCATTATTTCATATGATTTAAAAAAACATTTTTTAACAAAGGCACTCGTAATCTCTATGAGCATTTGCATAGAAAAATATAAGTAATATAAAAGATCAATATCTCAGTCCACAAGCCTGTGGTGATTAGGACCTCAGGCTGCAGTGCAGGCAGTTACTCAGGAGCTGTACTGTATGTAACAACAGGGTGAGTCCATACCACACCCAACATGAGGAGGCTGGAAGATGAGCTCTGCGATATAAAAACAATCCATTGGCTAAAAAGGAGCTCCAACAAAAACAGCCTTTGTGTGTTTGGATGTGTGAACTGTTTGTTTTCTCATTCAAGAATTTGTGTATTTTCCTGCACATAAGCCAACATGGATGATTGCGCACATCTGTCTCTGCCTCTTCCAGTAAAGGTTTCATGTAACTGTAGTTGTATGTGAACATATATGTTTGTGAGTATGTGTGCTTGTGTGTATCTCTCCCTATATACATACAGTCCACTACACATCCACTTGGGATTCAGAATCTGTTCCATGTCAGACATGGGCACTCTTTGCGTGATTGGCAGAAGTAGTGGCTGCCAGACTGTCGCCTCCCGGTTTGGAGCTGTAGAAGCGCTTGTTGTCGTGGTAGGAGCGGGATGAGGAAGAAGGCTCTGAGGAGCAACAGGTGAGAATACACCCACCCACTAGGGTGAAGATGGTGCCCACCCAGCCAGTGTAAAGGGAGAAGCCGAACGACATTAGGCCATACAGATGGTGGGCCCCGGTGGGAAACCACACTGTAGACACCATACCACACATTGCTGTAAGAAGACAGACAGAAATACAGTTAGTGGGAACATAAAATGCCACTGAAAGCAACATAAACACATACAAATACAAGTTACATCAAAAAACACACAAATTCAAAGTATAATTAAATTAGGAGGGCAAAGTGGTGCTGCTGGTTATAATAAACACACACATGTCAAATTACTTAATAAAAATGGGGTGGCAAAATACCTACCTTATAATTATCACACTCAGGGGTTACAAAGAGAGAATAACACATTAAAATGCAATTAAACCAGGGATGCAACATTGTGCAGCTGCACGAATTCACACACATGATTAGGAAGACCAATGGCTATTTGCTGTTGTCAGTTTACATCACAAACACACACTGCAGACACTTCCTGTTAAGACCCACAAGGTCTGAAACTATGAGTAAATGCATTTAGTGCAGTAAAAAGATTTAGCACTTTAATTAACTAGTGCTTTAATACATCTATTCTATATTAGTGCTGCAAGATCTTTGAGAATTTATAGTAACGGAGCACTAAAAAGCACTTATAAATAACGCTGTTGCGGGTTTATCATCTTTATATATTCCACTCACATGCAGGGCACGTGGGAGGGACAGACTGGACAAAAGAATGGGTAGAATAATATTAGTGAGCAGGGAGACTTAATGTTGTTACACATTATAAGCTCTGCCTTGAACTACAGAAGAGCAGCTTAGCTTAACCTCCTCAAAGACCTATACAAATATTGTACAGCTGACAGGGACACATCTAGTATATGTTGGGATCTTGCCAAAATGCACCAGAAGCTAACACAGAATATAAGTGTGAAATCATTGAAGCACCAATGAAATTTGAAAATACTACACCAGAATGGGTAAAAACCAGAAATAATTTGTGGCTTGAAAGCTTGCTGACTGGTACTTCAGAGGACACAGTGAACAAAAATCATTAAAGTTGGACTCAAACTAATTGTTATCGGGATGTTTACTATGGCAGTATGGACGCAGCGATAGACAATATGGCAAGTGGATTTTTACTCAGCTGTCCAACAAGCACGCAAATACTCAAACAAATCCTCCCTGATGGTAAAATATCCCCAATAACAAAATAGAAAATCTACTAACAAAAACAGGGCTTTAACTATTTTGTATGAAAGCAATGATCATTTGGATGATGTTTGTTGATGCTAGTGAAATTGTTTCCATACAGAAAAACATGGAAAATGGAAAAGTCAACTTATGGTCACAGGTACTGAAATTTCATTTGAGGAACACATGTGCTGGAAACACAGCAGCACCAGTCAAATATTTATAAGCACAATAAATTGGGCATTTCAGGGAGTGAGTTTCCATGTGGTTCAGGACAAAAGCAGGGTGTGGATGAGAGTAGGTGGAGGAGAGGAATGTGATGAGATCTGGGGGGAAGGGTTCAATGGAACAGAAACATATAAGTGTGTGTGTGTGTGTGTGTGTGTGTGTGTGTGTGTGTGTGTGTGTGTGTGTGTGTGAGTGTGTGTGAGTGTGTGCGTATGTGACCACCCCAGGGAGGAAGACAGTCGTATTCCACATCCTCTGCTCTGAGCACCTCGTGAGCATTTGAGGTGGGGTTAACAGAGGTCAGAGTCAGGGAGATTGGTGTTTGCATGTGAGCGCAAAACTATTTGACCTGCTCTGATTTTCATTTTTCCTGACCATGGCATTCAGTCTATTTCCTCTAAATTGTTTGGGAATTAAATAAAGTTGAGCCTCTTACCAATAATGAGTATGAGGACTCCTCCCAGGATGGCGCGTTTGTTCTTGGAGCTCTGTGGTTCGCTGCCCAGGTTGATGCAGGGCATGGACATGAGGAGTATCCCCACTGCTGGGAGACCCAGGATCGAACCTGTGACCATCAGGGCACGAGTTACCTGGATGTGGGCTGGAAACATATGAAACACACATGATTAGGCTATCAATAAAAAAAAGTGGGAATAAATATCAACATAGAGCTAATAACTATATTTATAAATCAAAAAATGAATCATTAATGAGGAATAACGTCTAATTTTACATTGTAAAGGAGCAGTTAAGATATGAAAAGAGAAAAGGTGTAATAAAGTTTGTATCACATCAAAGAATCAATTAAGACAACACAATAAATGCATCCGAATGTAATTCTAAACACATCCAACTACTGTCCTATTGTGATATAAACTACACAGAACAATGTTTACCTGGCAGGTCCATAATCTGCGTTAGCACTATGCAGTGGTATTGTCCTGTGGAAAGGACACAGTCCGCCCAGGGTCCCTTGGCTTCCAGCTCATCCATCTTTTTGCAGGTGTTCAACCCGTATTTACACATGTACACCCAGTCATTGGTGGCTGTCGCGATCACGATGCACAGCCAGCCGAGGCAGCTGAGGAGACAGGCGGTCAATTGGAGACATGGGTTCGCCATGGTGCAAACTGTGCGTAAAGACCAGATCTGTCCCGGGTTCAGAGGCCGTTATAAAGCTCAAAAGTAAAGCTGTGTAAAAATTTTAAAAATGAAATAAATGTTGAATGGTAAAACACCAACTCTGACTTTATGATTTATATTCCCGCACACAAATTAATCCAGTGTTAAAGTTGACTCTTTTCTTCCAGTTCAGTAATTCCATCAATTGGGCTCTGTTGCGCACTTCAAAAGACTGAAGCTTTCACTTCATCATAGGTTTTTATAGAGGGACGTTCAGTGGAAAAAATACCCGAAACGGTTCAGCCAATGAAATAGCTGCCTTTAACGAGAGAAAACACACACATCCACTATTTATTGTCTATTCAAAAAGTCGGCGTGCACTGCCCACCTTTTTTTTTTTGCATCAAACGATACAACGTGCCCTGCCTGGTTAAGTAGATTGTTGAGTGAGGAGCTGAGGAAAATTATGTTAGATAATCTGCTGCCATCTACTGGCCACATTACATTTTCGTAAATTAAATGCCATGCATGTGTATCAACGAATTGCCTCTATTGGTTCTCTGAAATCAAATGGCATTGCAGGCAATTCTGAATGCAGTGATGGAAGAAGTAGGCCTATAACTTGAGTAAACTATAATATAATGTAAAATTAAGTCTAAATTCACAACAGTGGTATCAAAAGTAAGAGTGCTTATATATACATATATTATTGTTCTGGTGAACTGCATTAAAATGCTGTTCACACATGGAGTCAAAGTGGAGATGTTACAAATAATTTGAACTACTTTAGATGCTGTTATGAAATTAACAGCATCTTAAGTATAAAAATGTAATTTAATTTTGCCCTTCAATTCAGTAGAGTACAAGTAAAATGTAACATAAATGCAAGTGTAGTGGTAGATTTAATCCCCACCACTGTCTAAACATATCTGAGAAAATTGTAACTTATTTTTTTACCAATTGGTAAAAAACAAAAAACCACCCTGCCCCCCCATCAGTCATGCTCTTTATACTTCTCCCTCTTAGTGATTACCCTCTCATGCATGCAGACATACATACTAATGAACCTGCTATTGCAAAAAGACACAGCCCAGGCAATTAATTTTCTGACCTTTTTGCTCAACCCTTATAGATTAATCTTGTATGTTCGCATTCTGCTTTTGATTGGTGATGTTTTACCATATGGCAATTGCTCCTAGGGGGTCACAGGATAAGTATGAGCGGTCACAAGATGATTAACAAGGGGAGGAAAGCATAAACAATTTCTGAAACACAAATTTTGCCTTTAAAAGAAAAAAGTTTTCCTTTTGAATGACTGGATAGTTTGACCCTTTTAGCTCTGAAAATGTATTCACATAAAACAGGGGCAAATCACTGTCAGACAAACTGGCCGCACACATTATATATATTTAGGAAGGTTGCAACAAGTAGCTATGGCTTTGTTTTAAGGTGTCACATAGAGGTTATGAAGCACTGCTACACGTTACAATGGTCAAACAGTATGTGGTGCAGTCATTAGGAAAGTACTGAATAAGCATGTATGCATACTAGATAAGCACAGAGAGAAACCTCTTATAAAAACAATTACACAATTTCCCATACTTATATTACTTTTCTCTTTTCCCCATATCACCAACTGGGGGCGATAAAGCACAGCAATAGCCGACAGTTGACATTCAAGGTATTGTAGGACATATTGTATCCTTCCCTCCTGTCCTTCGTGGATGGAGTTAAGTAAGTCCTCCATCACTCACATTAGTCCAGTGAGGCGGCAGCAGCATAGCAATCAGTCTGAGAGGAAGACAGACACAGACTGAGACGCGTCACACAGTTCCACAAGGTCACGGACTGTAACATCATGTTTGGCCCACATCCTTCTGTCATGTCCTGCCCTGTGCTGTTGTGTCCGGTTGCTCATCTGATCGTATCAAATTAATTGTTTACAGTGGGACTGACACAGGTGATATATGACCAAGTCTCTTTTTTTCCCCCTGTGATTCAGACAGGTATGTGTTATGAATACCTAAACAGTCAATAGCATGTAATCTGATATTTTCAGGTCTGTTTTCTTTCCTTATATGGACACAGCAACAAACAAACAAAATCCAGACAGGTGAGGTAATATTCATCTGAATGCACCTATCCATATTTTCAGGCCAGTACAATTTATTTGGAGTACCTGCAATTTTTCACTTCAGTGGTATCAGTATTACCTTACCTTGCCTATCACAATCTAACATTGACTTCCTTTTTTTCTAACCAGCTGTACTGAGAAGAAACAGAATAAGGAGAGAAACGAGAGTACTGAGAACCTGTGGAAAACAAAAAGTTGCAGCCAGCTGTTTTAAAGGTATCTTGTTAATAAAAGTCCAATATACCGCTGCTTCAAAGTGAATACGTTGTACTGAAGATAATCAATTATGGCTTATACTGTGGATCCACATTCATTCAGTGTAGCTTTGTTATGTCTTAACAAAGACTACAAACTGTTCTAAATCAATATTTATACTCTTTGACTCTTTTTTTAAAAGTTAGTAGCTAAGGTGAAGTGCTGCAGGCACTTAGTTGAGTTTAGGCAAATACAAAGCTCAAACACACAATCTGCAAGCACCGGACACTTGTCTGCCCTCCAGCTCTTACACCAACCCAAGCTGAAAGTCAGGCATGGATGATTATTTCTGTCTTTTTCTGGTCACTGCAGATGGCAATTTGGCAGTGCTTTTATTAAAGGTAAGTGTCTTGTGTCTTGAGATTATTCATGCATTTATGCAAGGAGTGTTGAGTGTCAGTAAAATAGAATAAAAATAAATAGGAAAGAAAATGAACATTTTGACAGGCCAGTATCACATTTAGGCTAAAAGTAGTAAGAAATAACCACATTATAGATCATTGGGGTAAGTGGTTTGAGTCAATCAGCCATGTAGACAGACAGTGTTGCACTTCATCTCTCCCACCATTACTCTGTATCTCTTTCATATGCTGTATCTCTCTAGACAGACATGTCATGTATGTATGAGAGTGGGTTAGCAAAACGAATAGAGAGAGAGTCACAGAAGAAGTAAAGTCGCTTTGAGCAGGGCACATCCCACTATGATTCCCAGAGCAGTTTGTCTGATACAGGAGGAGTGAGGCGGCAAGGGAATGGGAATATTATGCTAATGGGGTGAGGATTGCAACAGCGATGCTGACATGGAGGGATGATGGGATTTTAGCTCTCCTGGGGAGGGAAAGTGTGTGTATATGTGTGTGTGTGTGTGTGGGTGTGTGTGTGTGTGTCTGTGGGGGTGCATGGGTATTTGAACACAGGGGGAAGTTTAAAGCACAGCGAAGCAGAAGGGAGAGAGGAAGCACGGCAGAGTAACTCTTCTTCTACCCTTCATGCTGTCGGAGCTGTCAGTCAGGAAATTGAAAGAGATGAGAAGCAAGACTAGTGGTCCAGTTCAGAAGTGGAGGGGGGGTGTCGCACTGAATGAATTATGAGCAGGAAGGTGAAGAGGTGCAATGATAGAGTGATTGGAGGAAGAAGGGGACCTTTTTAGGGCCAGCCCACTGTGATGGAGCGGCAGTCACATTGGATGAGTCATCTGGCTGAGAGAAATGATGGGTACTTTTCAAATAGTTGTTAAGTCAGATTTTAGTGATTAACAGGAGGCAGATGCAGAGGAGAGAAGGATCAGTTTATGCTCCTGTGCAGCAGTGACGTTACTGTAACTAATGAGGCTTCTCTCAAAATGCCACATAGTATATCTGTTAAGAAAAAAACATCAATTCACCCTGAAATACACATAACATCATTCAGTCTGCAAATGCAAGCAGGTAGAATATCGGATTTCTTTCTTTAAACAGCTGGCCTATTTACCTTTGTTCCTTCAACTGCTGATTCTCAACATGCCCTCTGGTTTAGTGTTTCTCATTATTATTTGAAACAAGAAAATCAATTCAACTCTCAGGCTCTGATTCTTTTTTCCCCCACAAAAGCCTGTCTCAGTTGGGCTTTAGTGGGTTTGGTGGTCATTTAACACAACACGTAGTTGACAAAGTGTTATTGAGTTGTCAAATTATGTGGAGGTTCTGTTGAATAAAAGAGAAGCTTGCATATTAGGGGAGTTTTGCCATAGTTTTTGCTGACATTTCTATATCTGAGAATGTATGGAATTATCACATATTAAAGTCAAAGTTTGAGCAAGTACATCTCAGAAATATCCTTCCCCACAAATGTACTGTCAGTGATAGTTCCTGTTCCCTCCACTCAACGGTAGTTGCTTCTTAATTAAGCTGGTGAGAACTATTTTGCAGCTATAGCTCTATGCTCGGTGTTATCATGCATCTCTCGTTTGGATTTTGCATAGACATGATTAAGATGGATTACACTTACATCCTCCTTTCTTTTGTAATATGGACATCCATCACTCACACCCGTTCTTGTCATAATGTTGATATCAGAGCTGCCTGCCACCTGTTGGGTTTTCTGGACAGTTATGGATGTGAATAATTGCACATCTTCTTTTTGGTGAAGAGACTGATTTCTTTTTCAAATCTTACAAGAAGAATCTTTTTAGGCATCATATATTTCTGGGATTTTTTTTCAACAGCTAACTTTTCTTGAAAGCCAATGATTTGATGTTAGCCACTAGGTTGTCAAACTGGACGTCACAGTTTGGAAAAAGCCCCTCCAATGAAGCTCACATCTAACGAGTGGCAGAAGTGCTGCTTTATGGTCCCACACAGATCTTTTTTGTTCCAGACTGCACTGTAGATGACAGAGCAGACGGTGCATGTTGCTGCAGTGGGAGCCGAGTCGCAACTTGATTTGTGTCTAATCCTCCAGTTTGTCTGCGGAGTAGCAGCCATCACTCACCACTAACTGTGTTAGCCATTAGTATCAATTAATCTCAACAAATGCTGTTGGCCATTACACTCAATACATCACCACAAGCTCTGCTAACCATATACTGCACAGAATGCTAACAGTGCCGCACAGCCCCTCCACTCTGTGGGAGAGGATGAGAGATACGTGTGTCATTCCCCATATGGCTAAGCGGGAGACAAAGAGAGTTACAACTAGAAACAGAGGCAGGGGGAGAAGAATGAAAAAGAAAGTGATGTATAACTCACTCTGGCCTTCTGGGACTGAGGAGCACAGCCTCTGTCAACACAGTAAATATACTCTTGGTGTTTGTCATAATAGTTCATTAATGCTGAGAAGAGATTTACATAGGTAGCAGGGGCGAGGAGAGTGGATTAGCAAAGGGGCATTTTGTTTCCCAAAATACATGTCTCATCTATAAACATATTTCAGAACTCCTCGACAGTTGGCACCTTACCACACACACTTATTTCCATTAAGCCTTAACTCCCTCCTTTCCACTTACCCCTCGCTCTCCAGCATCTTCAAACTGCTTAAATTAGCCTCCTCATCATTCTACTCTTTATAATCCTCCACCCCTCCCCCTTTCTCCTCTGTTGTCACCAGGAATAGAATAATCTATTGCTCTTTACATGGTGGGCTGTGCATTATCTAATACAGGAGATGGGGATGTGTTGGGCAGTGAGACAGAGAGAGAGAGAGAAAGATGGAGAGATATAAAGAGAGGGGGAGACGTCATGACTCGTACATCATTTTGATGAGAGGCTCTGCAGTCTTGGACTGAGTTGAAGTTGGGCCATATGTGGATCATACACCATAACAAATTTCCCGGTAAAATTACAGTAAACTGCTGGCAGCTGTATTCGTCACTATTTTAACATTTTTTACAGTGTCACTACCATATTTTAACAGATAATTACAGAAAAATTATTATAATGCAATAGTTATAGTTTGATACTGTAGCTAGACCTGCATTGATATACTGTATTTTTACAATGTTGCTATTGCAAACTACATTATCTTACAGTAAACAACGTTTTCATTTATTAATAAAAACAACTATAAATTGTAGACATACTGGAAATTAGAGCCCAGCCAATACTGGATTTTGGGGGCCAATGCCAATAACATTCAGTAAAAAAAAAAAAAAAAAAAATCCAATATCGATATATCCGCTGGTACTTATTTTCATGGGATTATATTCTTATTAAAATATACTTATGAATATTATATTCCATTCATGCCAAGTCCATTCTGCTAGATGCCACTAAATTCTCCACATTGCACCTTTAACTCTCTTTCAGTTGATTGTTTTCATTTTATTGCTTTAACTTTACTGTTTGGTTCACTCTCACTTCTCTCATTTTCAGTCACAGCAGGCAGCTGTTTCCAGCAAATAAGCTTTGATAAACACTCAAAGTGAACATAGTGGAGCATTTATCATCTAAAAAGCCAGATACCTCCCTCAGTGGTCGTTGGTGGAGACCATAAAAGGAGGATAAACATTGAACAACATTAGTTAGGTTGCCAGATACTTGACTCCAAATGCTTGCTAACATTGCCATGTGTTTTCTGGATGTGTAAATAGGCAGGTGGTTGTTGACAAGTTAACCTTATCAAGTTTGTGAAATGATATGTCAATGTTGTGTTTTTAGTTTATTCTGCAGCCCTTTAGTAGCTGAAGAAAATCCATTATTGTAATACTGATTCAAAGACAGGCAGGAAGACTGACGGACACACAAGTTGGCAGGTTGGCTTGCAGGCAGACAGTGATTCTTTGGTCAGTCAGGCACTTAAAACAGCTGGGCCCGGTCCTTATGAATCAACTAGCTTTTCCTGCGTTAAAAGGAAGCAATCGACACTTCTTAGTATGAGTGCTGACACATTGGCACAAGTGCTGGTCCACTCCAGGATTGCCTTATAGGTGAATTTCATTATTTATTTTTCAGATTAGATTAACTATAATGGACGGGGGGTCAATGACCCAAGAAGATCATTACTTATCCACTGACTCAGGCACCTTGCTATTCCTCAATTACCAGCTGACAGACAGGCGTGTAGAAACAGGGTCATGCCAAAGCCCCAGCCTCCCTTCGTACTGTATATTAGGCTAAATCTCCTTCCTCTCACCCCGTACCCCTCTCTGGGACTCTCCAGGGAACGTGGAAGAGATTGAGTGCTCCATTGTTTCTGCTAATGCGGTTTAGCTGCCTGTCAAATAGGCAGTTGGGAACTGCTCCAGTCTTAAC
The DNA here is from genome assembly GCF_027409825.1 of Scomber japonicus. NCBI lineage: Eukaryota > Metazoa > Chordata > Actinopteri > Scombriformes > Scombridae > Scomber > Scomber japonicus. The sequence goes on along the minus strand of NC_070593.1, from coordinate 10,623,920 downwards.
CACCGGCTTGTCTCTCACTGTCACTGTGTATACATGTTTGTGTGCATGCATGTGTGTGTCTAGTTGTGTGTAGATGCTAATGCGCTTTAGTGTGGTAGCATGCACTCATACAGTAGATGAAATATATGCATTTCTTTGTGCATGCATGCAGCTATTTATGTCCTTACTTGCAACTATTTATTTCATTACCCACCTTCTTATCACGGTTTTCTTATGGCGCCTTGCTATAAGTTCCTCTGCTTCTGTTATCCTGCTTCAATTCTTTAAAACTTGCATTTACTGGCTTTTATCTAACTTGTAACCCCCCACCCCCATCCCTCCCCCCATTCCATATGTATGCTCAACCATAGAAATGCATTTAAATGTATTTACCCCCTATCTGCCTTTGCTCCTTGACTGCACACCCTGCTTTCCCCTCTTAAATAAACCAATTTAATCATGGAGACTTCTTTGCCCTTGTGCATTTGTGTGTGTGTGTATTTTTGTGTGTGTGTTTGCTTATTGGTGCCTAGAAGTGACAGCATATGTCTATGAGTGTGCACAAGCGATAGAGAGTGAGATCCCCACAGGCATGTGTGTATGTGTTTGCAAGCGTGCCTGTGCATTCCCCTGTCAGTGCTGGGTTCAGTGATGCCCAGTATACTCATCCAAAATCTGCGTGACCTTGCCAGTCAGCTAGTCAGTCAGCCATGGCAGGGCATCTAGTACACCTGCCCTCTTATGCTGTTTCCATGTGTGTGTGCCTCAGTGTGTGCCTCAGTGTGCGCCTCAGTGTGCACCTCAGTGTGTGCGTGTTTGCAGTATGTGCAGTATACAGTATGTGTGAACAATTGTTACTCCTCCGTCCTGTTTTATTTGTGTAGCTTCAACTGTAACAGGCAAACAAGACTCCATTTTGTCCCCTACGATCAGATGATTAGCATCTGATTGGGCCTTTAATCCTAATGACTTTTTCCACCACACGCTTTAAGATCAAACTGGCTTTGTCACTCAGTTCCAGCCAATAAAACATACTCCCCTCAGGCCTGTCCTGAAGTGACTGCAGTGATAGCATAATGTCACATTTTGAATTTACTTGAATACGGAAAATCACCACTTGAGATCAGAAGACAAGCTGGGAGTACCAAGGCAGCAAAAATTAAAAAGTAAATGCTTTCTTATCCCAAAACAACAACTGCTATTAAAATGTCCTGAAACATTTAATCCCCCTTTGTTTCATTTAAACTGTGCAGCAGGTGACAATTTATAACTCTATTGGTTCCCCATATTAATGTTTTAAAATCGCTATATAACTGTGGAGCAGAGTGTTACTTCAAAAAGAGCCTGAGTGCTGAGCAAACCTTCCCTGGATAAATAGAGATTAGAAACACACACACACACACACACACACACACACACACACACACACACACACACACACACACACACACACACACACACACACACACACACACACACACACACACACACACACACAGCCAGAGTTGCCAGCCAGGTCTTATGTGAAATAGACCGGGCCCCAGGCAAATACCAGACAATATAGCAAAGGAGTTGCTATACTGTAATTTTGAGACAGACCTGAGTAATTTTTCCAAAGGAAATCCTGATCTTGCATCTCATCAGTCATTTCTGTAAGAACAGTTGCACCTGCGTCTGTTTTGTTCTCATTCTGTTTAGTTCTATATACTTTCTGCCTCTTGTGAGGGGGGCTCTGAGCTCAATTCATTTTTCTAAAGAAGTAATCTGGCTCCGGGCCCTTCAGTGGAAAACCACAGCAGTGTCTCCATCATCCTTATATTAAAATGGCCTGCATCCCTCCCTCTGCCCCCCATCCACTCTACCACACCCCGGGGCCGTTTGTCACACAAACAGCATCTCATATGAGAGTGCGCTTGACACCGGTCCACCAGGAAAGACAGATGACACATTTCACTACACCTTTATACAATTGCAGAGGCATGTCTGTCAAACCACTGCAGAGATGAGGAATGAGTGAAAACCCAGTGGGTCAAGACAGGATTAAAATAAATATTAGCTCTGATTCTTCATTTTCCCTTTTTCTCTATACTTTACTCAGCTGCCATCTTCCTTCCTCTCTTCTCATTCTGTTGATGTAATGGTTTATGCAGACCGAGCACAAGCACTCCACAGTTGGCTCAAACGTTGTTACATGTTGACGCTTAATGTGTTCTAGGATGAGGCATCAGAGTTCATATTTAATAATAATCCGGTGCTGGAAAATGTAATATTAAAATTACCCTCAACGAATTAGCTCAGTGAACAGTAGTGGCTGGGAATTTGAACTCATCACTACTGATGTCTTAATCAATTAGCCGCCTTGTCAAATATTGTAAATCTGTAATTTTGGAGCCCCAATTGCTCAATAATGCAGGTTATTCACGCACTTTTACACCTGTGAGAAAAACTCTAATTACTGACCTCATTCAATACTATTATGTTTTTGAGTCCAGATTTATAAAGTTCTCATCACTGTCTTACACAACAGGTTACTAAAACTGAGCTGAAATCATTTTTTTTAAAGAAAAAAAGACAAGAATTTGACATTTGCATGACTGTCCCTGGTGTGCACCTGACATGTTTTTTTTTGTTTTTGTAGAAATTCTTTTTTTCCCCTCCTCCTGCAGGCTGAGATAACTGTTGGAGGTGATTTAGCATCAGACGAGCTGGTGGGGAGGAAGAGAAAGAGCAGAGGGGGAGAGATGTCTTGAGGGGGAGTAATAGATGGACGGGCAGGGATCACGAGAGGACGCAGAAGGGCTGCCGAGCTGACATGGAATCGTCTGAATAAGGGATTCTCAAGGACTTTTGTAATTCACAGTTTGCTCTTGGCCTGAGGGATAGTGGTGAAATGAATGGAGGAAAGGTAGAGGGGAGGAAAGTGAAGGAAGGAAGGAAGGGAGGGAGGGTGGGGCCCTTACTGGAGCTGAATAAATTGAGAGAGCAATTTGGTATTTTAGGAAGAGTAGATGGATTAGTATCTGATACGGTGCAACTACGATGACAAATGGGCCCTGTTGTTTTTCAGTACCATTGAAAGCAGCTTGGGTGATACTTGGTGCTTCTCTGTTATAAAAGTGTGTGGAGAGGTGGCCAGTGTTGACAATTAATGAGACCGGGGGGACTGTCCAACACGGGAGATTAATGTTAGATATTCAAGCAAGCAGTGGATAAATCAAGCCTCAAGCTGCCAGCTTGAACCACATAAATTAATGAATGGCAGCAAAATAAACTATTCAGTTAAAAACAGCTCAATTGTTACTTGGCACACCTGTTACAACAGTACTATAAGACCACAGTGACAACAAGTAACCTATCATCATACTAATTCAATAGTGTCTTCTGTTTTAGCTGTGCAGCAGCAACTTTATTGATTGTAAAACAACAGAGAACTAATTGTCTCTTCAATTTGCAGTGTATTTAAGTCTTGAGAGGATCGCATCCTTATCAGCACTGAGCCAGGCACCAGGAAATGGCGCCGGAGTCTCTCACACAGAAGCACACTCCAATGAATGTATATACACATATAAATACACACATGCAAACACAGGCCATGCTCATATGTTTGCATGTACATGCATACACATATGCTTGTATGGACACACACACAAACATTTGTGAATACACACAGCCCTACCTGCAAGTGGAGAGGCTGTTTCATCTGTCCAGTCATGTATGTGTGTGTTTGAATACCTCAAAGACTCGTGCCGTAGCCCGCCACTCCGCTCGCTCTGCAGCCCTAAGCCGTAAGAGTCAGAAGAAAAGGGATTTGTGAGTTCACCACTGACTGCTGAAATGACTGCGATGCTTTGGCGAGTTCTGCTCATGTGGGATTTAAGTGGCTGAGAAATTCGAGGACAGTTTTTACTCCTTTGATTCAATCCACTGACTGATCTGTCTTTGGCAAATTTAATACATGAATGTAAGATTTAAAACCTCAGGGGAGAAAGAGGCACTTGACTACTTCCTTTTCAGCATGTTGTAATAAAAAGTGTCATTGTGAGGGAAAACACTCTTCATAGGCCTGCGGGTGCAATTCACAATATATTTGTATATCATGAACCATGCATACACAGCCAATCCGCAGACTTGGAATCACACATTTCTAACACTGTGTGTTTAAGAGGTAACTACAATGCATTGTGAAATAGCAGAGTTCATCATTTATGGCTTGTTGAAATTCTATATTACAATTTTTTCCTAAATCTATCCAAAGTGTCAGTTCCAGTGGTTTGCTTATCCTTAAGCCAGGACCGGCTTAGACTGATAAGAGGAGTTAGCCGAGGGTCATCAGCTGCTTACCCTGTATAGCCCTGTATGTGTGTATGTGTGTTTGTGTGTGTGTGTGTGTGTCCATATACTGTATGGACATGTGTATCCTTGCATTTCAATATGATAAATGCAACTTTGGTTGCGTACATATGCATGTATTTATGTGTATTGACATTCATTATGTGCCTGCATATATGCACATATGTCAGCAGTGGCGATATGGACTGTATATGTGCAGAGGTGTTCAGGGAGGTTGGGGGTGTGCTTTATCTCAGCCCTTCATTGCTGTAAAAGAAATCCTTTCCTGACCATTTTCAGGGACCAATCCTATATTCAGTACCTGCACCTGCACTGATATATGGCCATGCAGGTAAATAATATTATGCCTGCTCTGCTATGTTAAAATGTACTGATTTGTGCATTCCTCAATATTACTGTGGTTGTATTCTGCAATGTGCTTGAGGACACTTTTTGATTTTCATTTTTACACAGGTTTTCTGTTTCTACTTAAGTCTACTCTCCATCTCCTTGTTTCATCTTCTTCAATATTTCTCAGCTCATCAAAATTAAATTAGGGGGCAAACAGAATGATGAAAACTTTGGAAAAAAATTATAACAAGCTTTACTGGCCAGCTTGTGCACATTGTAGTAATCAAGGCCATAGTCAGCACTTCTATTAGGATTCAAACATTTGTTTTGTCTGTGAGGAGCCATAACATTTTTTTCTTTAGTTTAATTTCGAAAGTTCTGAAGAGAGTTTACCCTAAAAGTTAGTTAGAAAAGGGCAGAGACCTAGTTGGCTGTGTTTGCTTCACACCAATAGAATTATGTGAGGACAGACTTGTTTGAACTCAGTCTTACAAACAACTAGCTATTAGTGCTGTTTTCAGTGATGGAGAATTCAAACTCATAACCAATCAAATGGCTTCTTCTGCGGGTCCAAGTTCTCCATTATTCCCTTTGTTTATGGAACATCTGCTTTCTTACTCTAATATACAGCTGAATATAATCACTTAGTGAAATCATATTTTTCATCTATGGATTGATGCTGTATATTCAAGTCGTAATCCCTTTCTGATATTTAATGAATAGAAATATGTTTCCTTTGAAAGATATCTTGCATTACTTTTAGCTCTACTCACTTATGTCTAACATGAGCTGTACTACGTGCACATATAGAGATGAGATGATAGAGGAGAGGAGAAAGAGCAGGTCCTCATATACTAATGGAGTGCAGCAGAGAAGAGCAGCAATGGCTGTAAGAAAATTATGTGGCTTTTAGATGATTTAGAGTTCTCCCTTTTATAGTTTTTCAGGACTATCAGATTCTTGTGTTAAAGTAGTTTACAGGACACTTGTAAATATCTTGCCTTATTTACTGTGCAAATCCATCTAAGGCTCAAAGTGTCATTATTCTTGGAGGATTATTATCTGAGATGTAACGAGGTCTGAACCAACTTTCCTGTTTGCTGAGCTGAGGCTAAACCTTTCTTTCCCTGCATATGGTAACACAACATAAATTACATCTTGCTCCTCTGTGAACAAAAAACAGGAGCAATAAGCAACACACAACTTTATGGAGCAATGAAGATCATCAGATATGAAAGTTTAATATTGGAATTTATGCCAGTGGTTGATAAACGTGTCTCAAAGTGGTGGTAACTATTTCTGAACTGCAGAAATTAATTGGATTGCTGTAAAAGAGTTAAAAGCACATGTCAGCCAGATAGCTACTTTATATTCCTTACAGTTACAGAAATGTCTGTCTTTGATGTTAGATTTTCCATGGCAGGATTATTGATTCCCTTTAATTCCAGCTGTGAATCAGTCCGGCACGGAGGAATAGTCATGAATGAAATATGACGAACTTTAAGATGCATACAACTCAATCTCATGCTCATTTTTAACATGCACCTCTACACATGTATCTTAAACCTGTTCTATTTAGATTACAAACTTTTTTTTTCCAAAGTCAGGGAGATTCTCAAATTGGATTTACTGGGTCGGAATCATGTTTCTCATTAGATGCAACTTTAATCTATTAGGATCAGTATTTTTTCCTGTCTGTGTGACTGAGTGAGTTCACACCAGTGGATCAATAAATGTCTCTGTTTACTATGTGAAACAAACACACCCAGAGCAGGCCATTATTCTGTCCCTCACTGTGATAGTTAAAATACACCACAAACATCTTCCAACTGGCCTGATGCCTGGAAATTGATTATGGCTTTATTGATGCGCACAGAAGCATGTCATAGCGATGGTAATGATATGGAGGCATATTAGGCCGATAACAATATAATCTTCCACTTGTTGTCCAAATGCTGACCTTGATTTGTGCGTATAGATACACTTTAGATCACAGTAAAAAATGAGTCAGGGTATTGATCTCAGAAATAAGCGTGATGTATTCATGTTGGTCATGAATGGAAAGCATTGACTATTATTCCTCCTGTGAGATCAATATTCATTACTTGTCAGTTTAGAGGTTAATTATGAATGGTTATAATTAATGTTCTGCGTGTGTGATGAATGGTTATCATTGTGTGGGGTAGTGCCATGCGCCGGTGGCAACAGCAGTTTACAATATCATTTTTCCTCTGAGCCCTTGGCAAGTTCATACCCTGTGACCCTGTGCCCCCCATGCATTTTGTGCTCTGCACACTGACAGTTAATCAATTATCTATATAGTCTTATACATAAGAATGATGTGGTAGCACCTTAAGGTGATGTATCACAACTACTTAGGGTTAGAGAATATACAGGTTTTATTAATTATTTTAGGACAAAACAAATCATCCATTCACTGGAAATGTTTTGGTGCTTTTAGCCACATCTTACAGCCTCAGTTGATGGGTTTTAGCACAGTTGTTATGGAGATAGTTCAATGTTGACACATGACCTATGTATGACATTTCAGTCACTTGATAACATGTGGTTCTGATTACCCTTCCTGTCTTTCTACTCTGCGTGCTTTCTTCTCTCCTCTGCTTGGAACATATCCAGCAGAGTTGAGGTCATTGGCGAGAGGAGGTTCACCTCGGCTGCTTGTTTTGAAAGCCTTTAAAGTGCAACTGAAATGAAATTGCCTTTTTTTATCTATTACAGCAAACATATCTACTCTGTAAATCACTTGAAACACGTCATGTGTTCACCTTTATAATTTATATTTTAAATTTTCTCAACACAGCAATTAAATTGGCAATAACTTGGCATTCTGTTGTAGGCAGAGCAGTCGGTCACAGTGAGCCTGATAGCATCCTGCTACCACCCACATTAGCTTTCCTGCAAAAGTCTCCTTATCTAATTTGAAAAACATGAATGTACGTTTCTGCACCTTACTGAACAAGCTGCCAGACAAACATTCACCAGGGAAAAGTGCACTGCTAATGTCACTAACATCACTAATGCATCATCATATAGGCTACATGAAAATGTCACTTCTGACACATTACATGCTGGTTTGGTCATTGCTCTTCAAAATCCCTGTTAGCAACACACTGTCTGCTCTTATCAGTTTACTTAACAGCAGCCAGCTAAAAAGAAGTATTGATATTTCCCCATTCTTCAATCTAATGATACAAATGTACTAACAATACATTTTATAAAAGATGTTGCCATTATTTTTGACTGCATACAGGGATGCTTCAATGTGATCTTCAATGTGATTTCAGTTGGACTTTCAAGCTGGCCAGCTCAGTCTGCTTCTCCCACTCAGATCCCACATACTCTCCTGTGTTGGTTTATTATTGTTTTCATTTATTCTATCACCCAACATCTTCATACTATTCTCCACTCACCCGTGCACTCACCTACATTACCAATTTCTCACACATCATTGACTTGTTTTTATAAATAATTGCACTTACAGTAATAAATTATTTTAGTTTTTGACCTCCAACAATGTGTGTGCTCCCCACCTTCTTTGAACCATGAACCAGCAGATGAGTTATTTTTGGGTAAGATGGTCCATGATGGTGGTCCTTTGATTTAAAAAGTACACATCTATAAAGAAATATATAAGGAGAGAGGTCAACTAAGACTCCCACAAGCAATTCGTCGAACAACATCAGAGAGTAAAATTCTGTTGCTTCTCAGCAAGCTGAAGCTAAAAACCATGCTTTGAAGAAATCTGATAATACATTCAGCAGTTTAAATCAGCTTATTAGGGGGATTCTCAGTGTATTTTGGCTCATGAGTATTTAAAGCATGAATTTATCCATGATTTAAAGCCATTCAAAATATAATTTCTTAGAAACTAAACTGAAATTCTTAAAACCAATGGCCATGATAATATCATACAGCACTGTTCAATTATCCCAGAGACTGCCTTCTTTCTCAGTTAAGGACCATTGAGGTTATCGCCACATCACCACAAATATTAGAAGATTAGATATATTTAAGAAAAGAGATTCAATTAAAAAAGGACAAAGAAGGGACACTATTGCTTTAAAAATGATCTAATATTCATTTCCAAATTGCTGTTTCTAATAATTTAACAAGTGAAAGGGGAAAAAGAACATTTCCTTTAACATTAATCTCAGGATGTTTGTCTAGGCCAAGTATTTGAAAGCCAGGCTTGGGTAAACAAGAAGGTAAACAAGTTAATGGGGTGATGTGGGACTGGCACCATATGTCATGTTTCCTTCTCATTCTACTGCCTTAATGTTTTCCGTTGCTCCAAGTGAAGGGAACCGAAATCATTTGTTTTTCTTGCTTCTACTCATACTACATCTCTCGATGTGCGTTTTCCAAAAGGAAGCTTCATTTAGGATTGTCCAAGGAGATCTCTGTAACTTCTTTGGATTGAACAGAAGCATAGGTTTTCAAATGAACACTGACAGTCCTCCACCTCAGTGAGTTATCAGTCACCATCAGCTTCCCCTCGAGCAATGGGAGGGGTGAAGAGGTCTTTCTGGATCTGTATATGTGTGTCTATGTGTGTGTGTCTGTGTGTGACTGGTTATTGACACCAGCAGAAGGACAGAAATACCCCTAGGTTAAAAGGTGATGCAACCATCCTCTGATTTATTTTCATTTCTAGACAATACCTCACAGGAATATGCTATCACACTTATATACATTTACAAAGACAGCCACACACTGCTCAGTAAACACATATGCACTGAAATTTGAGGATTAAAAGCCTCTTTTTGGTCACAAACTATGAGTGTGCTTTTCTGTGTGTGAAAGAGAGAGAGAAGGGAGGGTGTGTGTGCTGAGCAGAAAGAAGGTTCAAGGCTCTGGGCTTTGTTTCCCCTCCCTGCTTCAGTATGTGTGCCACCAATGACCTCAATTAGCTCAGCGTCTGATAGACAGACACAGTGCATCCTCAGATCACACACACATGCGTACACTTGCAAAATACAGAGATATAGTGTAAAGAGAGAGAGGAGGAGGAGGAGAGATTGGGGACAGTAGTGATGATAGGATTAGTGGAAGGAGACCATTTGAATGTGTGACTCAAACATGTTTATGTACTTCTCTGTTTCATCTGTTTCATCATTAGAGATAAGCCCTGGCTTTCCTGACATGCCTTGCTGTCCGTCGGCCAAAAAGAAAAGGAGTGTGACAGAGAGTGAGAAAGTAACAGAAGAAGACAGAGAATCACAGATCCTGTCAACAATGAGGGAGACAAGACAGTGAGTAGAAGTTGGGTCTGGATCAAAGACAACCCATAAAGAAAGAACAGAAGAGACAGAAGGGAGAATCACTGAGCCAAAAGAAGAAGAAAAAAAAGAAAAAGGATAGGTTTCAGTTCAAAGGCGCTTAAAAAAGTAGGGGGAACAGCATGGGAGAGGAACCAAGGCAAAAAACTTTAAGTGAGGGAAGATGAATGAATGAAAGGCAAAGGAAGGTAGGAAATGAAATAACAAAGAACAAGAAGATGAAGGAAGACGTATCAGCAAAAAGAAGAAGAATAAGAAGAAGCAGGTTGTGCACAGATGTAGATGGAGGAAGCAGGGATCTGTCAAACGGCAGGCATACTGAGAAACAGTGCTCTGACCTTCACGGGACAAGCTGCTCCCACTGACAAGAATTTATGCATGCTCTCACTTTGTATTATTGGCTTAGAACAGTGAGAGTGTATACGTGTGCACATCGATGCATGCATGCTTTTGTATGTGTGAGACTTTGTGTTTGTATTGCATAGCCTAGGAGAGGAGTGTGTACGCTTGCTGTGTGTGGGTGCGTGGCAGCCACAGTGTGAATAAGGTAAAGATTGAGGGTTTTCCCTTCATCACACACATTCTCCGCCCTTCCCTTTCATTTTTGCTCTCTCTTCCTCTTTCTCTCTCTCTGTCTGTAGCCCAATCGCTCTCTGGTCTCCACAGGAACTCCATTAGACCTTCCACTATGTTATCTTATCCTGGAAAAATAGCCAAACCGCCTGTGGTTCAGAGCAATTATTGTACACTGTATCTCTGGAGGTGTTACAAATTAAACATGGTTTGGGTCACGCACATTTAGCTTTGAGCAACAACATACAAGCAAATGTTCATACTGAAACATCCTACTATATTACATAATAATACAGCATTTGATAAAAGTGGCTGAACATCAGAATTTTTTCAATTTGTCGTACAGCACCTGAGGCATAGAATATATGAGAAGGTCACATAATGCTGATGGAGTTACAAAAACTTAATAAGAATTCATCATGAAAACGGGATACTGTTAAATACAAACAAGAGGTTAATATGAGAGGCTGTAGTAGCCTCTGGTTCCCAAACCAGCTGGGAAATGGTAGAGAGGGTGAATAATAGCCTCTTACATCAAAACTCCCAAGGCATTTAGTTAAAAAAAAAAGTGAATGATGAATGTTTTGTCCAAAACTTTTGTTCCTCACAGGGAAAGTGGCTGAATTAATTGTGATGTAGCAGCTGTCTTACATTCCTTCACATCAACGACTAAGGTGAAGCTACATCAGTTGAGCAGCTCAGTGATCCTCTCAGCGGTCAAGTCCACGATTTAAACCATTTATGTTTGAAAATGAATAAAAAATGCACAGTGGGACTGAAGAAACAGCGTGTGTGCTCGCTACAGCTACGATATTTCCTGGTAAAATTATAGCTGGTGGATTAAAGACAGAATGATTTTCTCTCCATAAACAAGTGGTTCACTTGTGATGAAAGCTCAAGATGGTCCAAGATATTTGGGGACTGAACATACATGACTGGTCAAGTTATGTGAATACTCCTTTCTGTGTATTTAATACTGCAGCATTTTTTTAAATTTATGTTCCAAATTCATTCTAGCTTATTCAGCACATTTGCTGGATGTTTTCATTGAGTTTCGAGGTTTATGGACAGTTACTTTACAGCTCAACATTACATAACTGAATTAAATGCAGCCCATGGGGATGAATACAGATGAACTAGGGAAGACATATTTTAGATGCTTTCCGCACCACTGCTGTACTTTCAGGGAATACTGTAACCAAAACAAATTGCTTCCTTGTAGTGATCCTGCAGCACTAATGCAGGATAGCTGCACGCTGAGCGGAATATCTACAATAGCCACCACTGCAGGTTCATTTTCAGCGAATTGAATAAATATTTGCTGTGCAGCTCAAAATGTCAGGGAACTTAAATAAATGTACAGGAGTGAAAAAGTCAGTCTGCAGACTCTGCTTTTTTATTATTTATTCCCCATCTTGTATCTTTTTCTGATCTGAGAGTGCATATGAGCACATGTCTGGATATTTATCATGCCGGAGGACTTGTGTGTATCTGAATCTGTGTGTGTGCATGTGATTTAGGATGTGTTATTCTGATTGCTGGAAGCTGGCACTCACAATCTGGCTACTCGAGAAGCATCTGCATTTATGACGGCAGTCATCCACCTGTTGTGTAAGCCAATGGTGTAGGAGGCTTTCCAAGAGCTTGGAGAGTAGGGGGAATTATCACAAACACAGACTGATAGCTTCTAATGTCTGGCCATGAAGCCAGTTGGAGATTCATGAGATTAGAAAAAAGTGGAGGACAAAACTTTTTGTTTCTTTTAACTTCTTCTCAAACACATGAAAACACACAAAAACACCTGGTGGCTTCAGTTTGATACAGCGATAATTGCACAGACTCAGCTGGGCTTTGAAACATACACACAGAAATAAACTCAACACACACAGGCCAAAGGCTGTCCTCTGACATGTGATTAGTGATGAGTCTCTGATTGCACACACATACACACACATACAGATGAACACACACACTGCACATACAGACAGTTGGGTTAAGTTAAAGAGGTTTTCTACCCTATGGTTGTCCTTGGGCAATATCATCACAGTGAGAATCAATATAGCCATCGCTCAGAGTGAACAGGAAGAAGGAGAGAGACAGAGAGACATTGAGAAATACAAAGGAGGGGAGGAGGGGGGTGCACAGAAAGATGGAGGTAGAGGGAGGATAATAGATGTCAGGCAGGGGAAAGGAAGGAGGTGGGTCGAAAAGCTGCATGGAGCAAGGAAGAGAGAAGTAGAGAGAGAAAAACACAGCAAAGTGGGCAGAAGAGTGTAGAATCAGTAGAAGGAGCGAGTGTAGACTAGTATCACAGAGGGACAAAAACAGGACTGGAGTCAGGTGCTGGCAAGAGTGTTTGAGGCAAAGGAATTCAAAAGGAAGCCAGCGACATAGTGACAAGGATGGATGAGGGAAGCAAGTGAAAGGAGAGCAGATGGAGAAAATGGGGGAGGGAAACAGGGAGTGAGGTAAAGGGGATGAGTGAGTGAGCAAAGCATGTGAGCGAGTAAGTGAGAAAAGAAAGGAAGGTAAGGAGGAAGAATATGCTGTAAGTGCACTGAATGAATGTGTTATTTGTGGAGAAAAAAAAGAGGGGAGGAAGCACAAGGGCAGGGGGGAAAGAAAGGAGAGAATATAGAAGTAAGGAAATTGTCTGAGTGAGCTAGTGATGAAGAAACAGGAAAGGGTGACCCTGCAATCAAGTTTCGTCATATTTATGGTATATTGGGCATGAATGACACTTTATTATGTCTGAGGATCAAAATGTGGTGTAATTGCTCTAATCAACATGACCAATCTGAGTGACACTTTCAGCATGAGCAGTGATGAATTTCATGCAACAGAGAGTAAAACACAGCTACAAATTTAGTACACATAGAAGAAGAAGTCTACGAGAGTGCCACAATTCTGTCTTTCAAAGGGTCTGGTAAGACCGACCCTTTTGATCATTAGCAAGCAATCAACATGACAAATGACAACTTGTAACTTGTTTTTTTCTGTCCTATTATTTTCTTTTGTCTTTGATGAAATACATTCACAAGCCCATGCAGGTTTTTGATCTCACCAGCACAATCCCTGTCAATTATTTATTATACATCTTGGTTTTTTGCGCCTGCGAAAACAAATGAACTAAACTCAAACCATGACAACATTTTGAATTTTTAAAGCTGCATGTATATTAAAGGTGTACAGAAGTATCATGATCTGTGTTTGTTCAACTAATAAAATGATCTGTCTCTGTGTCTGTATTTGGATAAAAGTGGGTGTGGTTCATACTAGAAGTCACATTAAATCAGGCAAATGTATTTTCTAACTTAATACTCATTGGCAATGCGATTGTTGTGCCTTCAAAGCATCAAATTGATTTATTATTGGCATATAAGTTATGATGAAATATATTTCCACATTCTCATACTGTACAAAACACTGCCCACACCCCCGCCCTTTCTTTCAAAGACCCTTCAGAGATTTTCTTAAATTAGAATCTTCCTTTGATAAATGAAGTAAATGACAAACTCTAAAAGCACCCATCTAATATACGGGTACAAATAGAACACATCTTTTTGCAATTACTCAAACTCTGCTGAGTTGTATTTGGTGAAAATCAGCTGCTGCACGGAAGCAGTCTGGAGAGATGAAGAGAAACAACATCTCCTGCTGTGATAAATAGTCTCTCTGATGAAACAGTTGTTCTAGGACAGGTCAAATACTCACAGCCACATACGTCAGTGCTGGATGTGTGACCACTTCACTTGAACAGAAGGTGACCAGTGGACCTGAGGACAGTGAGTCTGTGTTACAGTCTGCTAGGTAGTTATGTATTACACTACTGGAGGAGAAGAGTGTTAACAGAGATATCTCAGATGTCTTTGACATACTTTGAATAGATCAATAACTGCAGCAGCTGTAGCAGCAGGTTCTCAAGTCAGCTGAGTCAACTTATGATCCACCTCAGAAATAACGTCAGACATCAGCCTATAAAGTCTGACTTATTGAGAGTGACTTGGGCATCATCTTGAATCTGGGATCAAAGAGGATGGCCTTGAAGTAGGAGCCAGTGGGGTCATCAAAGACTGGCAGTAGCATTCAACAAACAGTGTCTCTAAGGATGTTGCAAGCCTGTGAGCCTCTGGCAGATCTTGTACTGTTTCATTTGCCATGAAGTTACCCAAGGAAGCTTTGAGAGCCTGCACACACGGGATAACTGATGACTGAGATGTAATGTCCTCACAGACATTATGGGTTGCTTCCTCAAAATGCTACGTCTTCACTGTGGCCTCCACTATGTGCCATCGGTGGTGCGAGAATGAGCCCCCTAAGTCCATTAGTGTCCCCATGGCAATGATTGCCCTTTTCTGCTCTAGCAGCTGCTAAAGCACGTGGAACGGATAATTCCACCTGGTGGACACGTCATTCACCAAGGCATTCACTGGGAGGCCAATCTCCTCCTGGATGCTGAGTTTCACATTGGCGTTTTTTGAGCGATGCACAAAACACTGTGATTTTCCTGCTGATGGTTCACTCCTTGGAACTGTTTCAGGAAGTGAGCCATGCACCTGATGTACACAAAGTCACCATCAGCAATGGCCTTCACCATGCTGGAGTCACTATCTGTTACAAAAACTGCACAAAAAACTGATTATTGACCTTATTTTGCCATGCTTCAACGAGGCTCTAGAGCTGACCTAGTATAGTCACTGCAGTGTGATCCACACATTGATCACGGCCATGTTGCGTAGGGCAGTGACACGTCTGTGTATCACTGCCCCACATCCAATGATCTCACATCATATCCAAGGATGAGTGACATATAGGCATTAGTGGAAAGCTTGCAACATCCAAATGACTGTGGTACAGTATACCATATCACCCTCCATGCTTAACAGGGATTTCCCCACCTTTGCTTTAACATCACTTTTTAGCACAACTGTACTTCAGAAATGACAGCATGTGGGTATCCTTTAATGTGGTGCAGTGACAGTTAGGAGCTTACGGAAACCCACATTTTCCACAATTGAGGAGAGAGAAACACATTTCACCTACAGTTTATGTAATTTACTTGGCAGTTGGGTGGTTGTCTGGATGCAGTGTTTTTTAATTTAAACAGCCAATATTGGTGGCTAAGAAGAATATGGTTGCAGCTGTGCAGTCCTTGCTGTGGAGGTCTGGGCAGACAGTCCCAACACGATGTTTTAAATGTATATGGTTGTGCATTACAGATGTTGATAAGTGGTGATGGTTTCTAAAGTAATTACTACCTGCAGCAGCCAGCTGTTTTCAGCACCAATCTCTGACAAACCCACTGCACACTACCTTTCCACCACCAAAAGACAGACAAAGTTAGAGTTATGAGTTGGTAGTTGGGAATTTAGCAGCTAAAAAGATATTTTTCTCAGGAGTTGAGTGAATAATGGGCTTTCAGTTGTTGGCATAAATTAAGAGTAATGTTGCTCTGTATCTACTGGATTTCTAAGCAGGAAACTGTTTCACCAACTTAAGCTTATAATACACTGTGGCTTGTTCTGCTGTTGCCAAGTTGCCAAAAAGTCCATTAATTACACTTTAAATATCTGGCAAACAAGTACCCAATCCATTGCACTGTACATGGCTGTACTATGACTTGCCAAAGCTCCATCTTTTTACAGTTTTCTGACCATAAAACATGAATGTGAAGAAGTCAGAAGTCCAGACTTCTACAACTCAAGTGTGTTAAAGGGTAAAACAGAGGAGAAGGGGGTTAAGGTACAGAGCAGGTGTGTCTCTGTGAAGACATAATTATATTGGACCAGTCCTGGCCAGGAAGGCAGCCTGTCTGTCATCAACTTCATTAGCGTGTCCCATGTTAATGCAATGATAAATGGCCTACATGGGAAAGAAGCTGATTAGATTGGAATAGATCATAGAAGATACCGATTAGCTCATATTAGCCTCATCCAGGACCTCTCATTATTACCCAGCTGGCCTGTGCTCCTGCTCCGAGGTGAGCTCAGCTACCTAGCCCTCCTCCTCTCTCCCACTCTGCACATTGCAAAGTGCTGTGAACGCTTGGAGAAGGCATAGTGGCCTATATTAATGTAATCCCTTGCACCTAGCACTGCCAGCTCAGCACTGTACAGCCTCCCCTACGACAATGGGAGTAATGGGCACGGCTCTTACCTATTATCACAGCTCACTGTTAGCCAGGGAGACATTAACCTGTGGAACTCAACATGTACATCTTCCTCACCAGGACAGTCTGCTGCAGCTGATTTTCTTTTCCATAGCACAGCGTGAAGAAACTGATCCAAGAATGTTAAATGTAGGCCGCATCTATACTGCTGTTCTAGGGGATTTTCTATCTTAGAGACAGAGTATAGGATACATTTCTCCACAGCTGAGAAAATTGCAGTCGAAAAAAACAGTTGCAATGTATAGATAATCTTTTCACCCTGTATATTAACAAAAAATGCAATTAAACCACACTTCCTTCAGGCATTTGTGCTCACATCACCCTCGTATCACCCTGATCAAGGACAAGTGGCTCTCTGTTTGTTTAGATCTTAAAGATACAAATTTTCTACTGAAGCAATCAAAGCTTAACTTTTAGCTCAATCAGTCTACAAAGATTGTATGGAAATGGGCAAATATTGTGGATCAAAGGCTTGAATGTGATGATGAAATGAAGTGCATTATGATGAAATTAAGAAATTAAGCTTCTTGAGAAATATAAAGCAAGAACTCAAGTTGGACAAACTATTTTGAAAGACTAAACTTGGGGAATTTCAGACTAAGGGGATTCACAAAAAAATAATAAAAGCACAAAATAATAACTTTGCAGTGTATAGGTTTTATTTCAGACATGATCCTATATATGTACAGTC
This sequence comes from Scomber japonicus, assembly GCF_027409825.1. Lineage (NCBI taxonomy): Eukaryota > Metazoa > Chordata > Actinopteri > Scombriformes > Scombridae > Scomber > Scomber japonicus. Next base: position 10,606,528 of record NC_070593.1, on the reverse strand, counting down.
TTTGAATGTTAAACATCATATATTATCTATCAATTACGTCTGGAAGCCCATCGTAATTACCCCACATCTCATCCCATCTCATCCTGGTAGTCGCAGAGCTCTTGTGCTTCTCTAAATTAAGATCACATTTCCCATAAACCTCATTACTTACTAAAGTAAAGCGGCGTTGCTACTTGTCACTCCCTTCCCAGGGTTGTAAATTTTTTAAAACTGTTTTGCTTATGAAGATAAATAAATATAAAGTAATCTAAAAGATTTTCTGTCAGTCTGGCCCAGTGACATGCTGAGCAGCATACAATTTTCTTTTAAATGGTCTGACTGCCTGCTGCTACTGGAAACAAGTTTGATGAGAATGTGAGACTGAACCAAAACAGTAAATTTGTGGCATAGACCTAGAAAATGAGCTAAAAAGATTACTAAAAAAATCTCTGAGGGGAAAAGCAGAAATGCAGAGTGAGGTGATAATTCTCTGGATATAATATATTTTTTACTATATCATGCATATTTCCAGGTTTATATTTATAACCCTAATCTTAACCTTAACTCCTGATGTATCTTGTACTGGCCATTTATGCAGCCCCTCAGTTTAGCCACTGTCTCAAATAAGCCTTTTAGCTCTCTTTAGGGCCCACTTCCTGATGAACGGGTTAGTTCTATAAACAAATAGCAGTTGTTGGATTTCACTACTTCTTCTAGTTCTTTACTTGAAATGAAAACTACAAAACACAAATACTTTGGACATGTTCAAGCCGAAATCCAATCCAAAATGTGCGATTGAACAACATGAACAACCCATGGACCAACATCAGTGACAAAGGCTGAACAACCCTAACCCTCAACTGATATCCTCTTTAATCATATAAATAAAACATATGACCGATCACTATTTTTACAGCTGTATTTGTCTTGTAATTGTTACATTTCCCTGTGAGTGAATAATTCAGTGGCTGTCATACAATCCCACTAGCAATGTCATGATTAAATAAAACATTTAATGACATTAACATTTAATTTAACCGAGCCGGGTCTTTTCACAGCACGGTGATGTGTGCGATTGTCAAAGAGCAGAATCACCATGGGAGTTTTCAGTGGCCAATAAAATTGAGTTTGTGACAAAGAAGGAATGAAACAAAATGTCACCAGCCCAGATGTCAGTTTGGTGTCTAGACAATCTGTGTCATGTTACTGATGGCACAAAACCTGTCACTGATTTGACATGAGGCTTAGTTTTTGAACAATATGACATGTAGCTGTCTCATCACATTATTACAAACATTTCATACAACTCTTTAATACATGGCTCATATGAATTCTGTATTTCCGCCTGTTTTTCTATCTACAGTATATAAAAATGTAAAAACCTCAACTCGCTGTCTATGTTTTGGCTTACTACAACAATGCATCAATCTCTTCTTCTTTTGTGTAAATGAGCAACAGGTGTTATGCGTATGCAGAAACATAAAAGAGAGAGTAAATCTGCAGATGTCACATACATATACACCTTTCATTGTTACCTGCTGTTTGATTAGAACAAGGTTGTAATGTGTCAGAGGTCTTATACTGAGCACACTGCAATCAAAGAACAAGGGCGAGAGTAAGGAAAAAAGGGCTGATAGCAGGCTCAGACTTCCACCTTGGGAAGGTTTTAATGATTAAAGATCACAGTATAACCCCTCCACCATCCTTTTGCTCATTATGCATTGTGTCCTACTATTGGACCTCATCATTTTTTATAATTGCGCCCATTGGCCGCACTCCTATCTGGCCTATTTTGTCCCATTCTGCAAAGAAATTAGAGCATTCCTCTAGTGACCCTGACCTGTCCCAGGCCTCGTCGTTTGACTGACAGCCCATTAGCGGGCCATTGATTGGTTGAATCGTGGAATATGTGAGCCAACCTAATTACGACCGAGTCCCTCCTCTCTGAATGTCAATTGAGACCCTTGGAGGAAGCAAAAGTGCAGGAAAATTGGGCTTTTCTAATCCTCAGAATGTAGACTGTTGTTTTAACACAACAAGATCAGTTTAATTTACAGTATAGGCTGTACAGTATGTTTATTGACACACACACACACACACACACAGTCTTGGATAATATTATGTACAGTATAATATGCATATATTAATCAAATATGAAATAGCGTACTCTCTTGGGTATTGACTGTATATTTCTTATATATTGAGCTTTTTTAATCCTCTGAATGGAGACTGTTGTTTTTATATAACAAGATTATTTTAATTTATATGCTGTGCTGTGTGTTTATGGACACAAATTCACACATACACACACAGTCTTACATCACTTTTGGGGTATTTACATAGTATTATATTAATTTCCTTGAGATTCATCCAAAAACTAACCATAACCACAACTAAACTGAACTTTAACTTAACCCTTACCTGAACCTCTGATCCAAAAAAATCAGCATTTAACCAACTAGGGACACAGATTCTGTCACTGAACAACTGGTGTTAAATCTAGTTTATATCCCTGAAAGTGGCTTAAGTCATACCAACACACACACACACAGTCTTAGATAATGTTATGTACAGCATGATATGTACTAATTAAATAATAAAATACAAATACTCATTTGGGTATTGACTATATATTCGACACACACACATGTTCATTGAAAAATTGCCAGAGGTCCTGATTAACAATTCACCCTAGTCACCTGCACCAACCTTCAATGTCTCATAGGGATGGTGATTGAGCGGACACTCATACACAAGCACACATTTGCATGCATAAAAAAAACCCTCTCTTCTCTATTTCAAACACAGACGCTCAGTTTAGATGTGTGTAAGTGTACTTTGCTGTGTTTAAAACACACACACACACACACACACACACACAAACACACACACACACACACACACACACACACACACACACACACGCACACACACACATACATGCTAAGACACACAGTGGCTCATGGAGATGGAATCTGTGAGTGCCTGCCATTGTTGTTCTGGGAGCTGGTTTTGCCTACAGCATGTTGGGAGACTATTTGGGCTAATCAGTGCGCTTCTCCACCACAGATGGTCCTTCACTAAATCTACTACTATATTGCCATTAGTCATCTCTGCTTCTCCTCTCTGTTCATGCAACAACAACAATGTATTCCTTCCAAAACCTACCTTGACAGTTTGGGTTTTAATGGATTTGTGAATTCAGTCATGACAATGGTACCACTCGTGTGGTCACAGGAGTGCTCGAGAGGAAGTAAGATGCTAATGAGACATGTTGTTGATTATGCTCTTGTTATGAAAAATTGGTAGCAGTGTAGATGACAGTTTAGATTTAGAGTTAGAGTGATATGGATAGGCGATAAGAGAGGACAATCTATTAAACAAATACCAAACTACTGCATATTTCTAGTCATATTAAACCATATTTCTAGTATAAAGTGAATATTTCTGGAATTCATTTCTTTGCGTAGCAGCTGTTGTAGAGCCAGCCAGCACTACATATGAGTGTCTTTTGGTTTTGTATCTCAACACCTAAGATCTTTCTCAGGACACCAGCTTAACTTGATTAGCTGATCAGCTGGAAAACAGGGACAAGTGATCAGGATGTATACCTACACAATGCAAGTGTACTGTAAGTATAATATGATGCTCAAGTGACATGAAATCTTTACACCCTATTTGAAAAATACATACACATACACAAACACCAAGATTCAAGATTACTCATCTTTACTTTGCTACATTTTAATATTTCAGTCCTATATTCAATTATTAAAAAGCTTTTTGCATGAAATAATTTAACCTAAAAAGCATTTCTTTGTTGTGTTTGTCAGTAGTGTTTTAGATTTCTTTCTTGCCAACGTAATAGAGACAAGTTTGATTCAAACTTTAATTTGATGCTTTTTTCACTTAAATGTGTTTCACATTTGTAGCAACCCAGCAATTAAGAAAAGTGAGCTTACACAAGAGAAAACTTTATCAACTTTTTATATAAGATACTTCTAGGTGAGACATGCAACATATTTTACTAACAACTCTGTCAGCTGTGATTCTGGATTTGGGGTCATCTCCTACTGAGGGCAAAATAAAATTGCATGGGCAATACCAAGTAATAAAAAACATGTATTAATCACACCGCAGGGGCAAAATCTGTTCCCAAAATCACTTTAATCCTAACAAGGTTCACTATTGCATTTTACGGGTTAAGACTTGCTTTGGGCTGAGGTTAGGGTAAATCTCACAATAATTGATGTTGATCTATGCACGTGACAAAAAACAAATGTGTATTTGTGAGTCTAGGGAATGGAGCATCGAGACACATGAGTCAACAGCCGCTGGCAGCTCTGTGAAACTGTACTTTGAGTAAAATGTACTGCCAGCATGCAAACATGCACACAATGACTATACTAACATGCTGGTATTTAGCTAGGGGTGTTTACCATGTTCACCGTTTTAGTGTTTGCATGCTAACATTTGCTAATTAGCGTTAAACACGAAGTATAGTTGTGGCTATGGGGAATGTCAATCGTTTTGCAGGTATTTGGTATTTAAACCAAAGTATTGGCCAAATTTGACCTGAGGATGGTGCTACTGTAGATGAAAGATTGAGGGATGATCGAAGTTATGATAATCTGTCTGATCATTTTTGAGACATTTCACTCCAACCCAAGAACTTTGACTTTATGGTGGTGTGAAATGAAAAGTTAGGAGATCCCTTAGGATACATCCTCGGGCAACTATGGCCAAAATTCACATATTTTTCTCGATAAAGAATTAGGAAATGATTTAGCATCTACTGTATAAAACATCTCATCTTAGTAGCCTTCAAAACTCCAACATAGTGCAACTTGTTACCTTCACCTGACTGCTACCTGAGCAGTAGCTGAAAAACAAAACAAGGCCATGCTGGCACTAAAAGCAATGCAGACACACACACACACACACACACCAGCATTAACAATGCATTCAGTTTGCCACACAGACACATGTATGTCACCATAGACAATACACATACATTCCCAAACACACACATACAGTATACCACACACATGCACACACACACACACACACACACACACACACACACACACAGGGTGCTGCTGCTGCTTCCAGATAACTCTCTCTCTCTCTCTCCGAAGACCAGCCTTCTTTGTACATCAGGGGGTGCAGAGGGTGAAAAGAACCGAGAAGAAAGAACTCATGTCATTAATTTGTTTCAACTCTAAAGACACAGTACAAGCCAACGCCAAATCTTCCCTAAACATTCCCACTTCTCCACACTTCTGTACATTCTCCTGCTCCCTACAACCCTTTCTAGTTTTGCTACACTTGATTATTTATCATCCTTTCTTCTCTCCTTTCTTCCCCTCTATCCCCCCCCCCTTCCTCCTCCATCTCTCTTTCTTGTTCCTTGTTAGTGAGCATTGTGCTAAAAGGTGATATTAGTGCCTTTAGCTCTGTGCCAGGAATACTAACTCACAGCTTCCTGGCATTTCAGCAGCCTCTGTGCTACCTGGGTCTGTACTGCCAGATTATTCAGGATTACACTGACACACACGTACAGACAGAAATGTACACATGAATAGACACAGACTATTCCCCCTCATAGAAGAGCCTTTACCCGCACTAAAACTGGCAGTTATTGTTGGCTCACCCCTCAGCTGAACCACTATGTTCTCCAGCAGTCTTTTTACCAGTGTAATTGCAGTTTCGTTTCAAGAATGAATCACTGATGTGGTTTAATGGTGTGGGTTGTATGTTTGGGGGCAAATAGCAAATTTGCTGTCTACCTCAAAGGGACACAAAATATAAAAAGGAAGAATGAGGGAGTACGAAGAAAAAGGATGAGAGGTGGAAAAAAAAGAGATGAGGCTGAAGGCAGAGAGGAGCAGTGGAGGGGGATTGGGGTGGAGCCGTGTAGATAAACAAAAAAGGAAACGGATGAAGAGTATATGTGTGCACATTGAAAATGCAAAGACAGAGGGCAGGTAGAAGGAGGCACGGAACAAACAGGGCAGGAGGTGATGAGTGAACAGGAGAAGGGATCTCACACAGTGAAAAGAGAGACACAGCCCCCGCTAGCAGAGATGAAGGGCTACTTTAATTGGGTTTCTGATGCCTGCTTAATCCTATTCTCCATATTAATCCCTTACAATGTACACAATCAAAACAAATACACCCTTGGGGGGGCGGGGGCTCTTATTAGGAAACTGTAATACAGATAAAGTGTGCATGTGGGACACCTGTATACAACCTTTGGGGACAAACTAAGGACATGTCCCAGTCATCCCTCTCCCTGTGCAGCAACTGAGCGCCAAAAGGGGGATTCGTGATCACACTTGAGACCCATAATAAGCATCCTCCCGGAATGCATTGTGCTGCTGAAACATAATTGTACCAAGGAGCAAGGCTTGATATACACGCAACAGGAGCAACAAGTGGAGAAAAGTCACCTTGCCCAGAAATAAAACTACATCTTCTTCCTTTTTTCAGTTCAGTTTTTTGCCTGCCAATGAAAAATATCTATTCCCAGCGCTCCTGATGCTTCCATTCGTCATGCTGCCACCAACCAGCCTCTGTTGTGTCTGTAGACAATACTACAATGTTTATAATAATGTCATACTTAATTCTTTTCACTCTCATTGTGAACTTGACTTGGATAGATTTTGCTATACTATAATTGTAAGCTTTATTGGATGCCATCTAATTTGATGACAAGTAATGATTTTATTCATGTTATTTGATGATGTTTTGTATTTTCCCAGATACTGTCATGTGGGTTATATTGTTTTGTAAAAGCTGATCCACCTCTATAATAACCAACATATCCTCCAAATTAAACAACCTCATAGGTCATTTGACCATGCACTGTAGACCAACCCATAGGAGTGGTTTCTAATCAGGCGCCTCTATCAGCAGTAATCAAAAGGACAACATCATTTATCAAATCACTGTTCAAAATAATTATGTTTTATGATGTGACAACACTGTGGTTACGGTCTGCTTAGGTATGGGCACAAAAAACACTTGGTTAAGGTTAGGGAAACATCATGGTTTGGGTTAAAATGACGACTTAAAGCATGGTGTTGGTTAGACTTACTATTTCCCTAAAGTTAGGCACCTTTTTCGTCAACACAACAATAATCGTAGATACTTTGTTTTGTTTTTTTAAATTGTCCAAGCTCATGGTTGAAAATGAGACGCAAACAACGGTCTCCTGCAGTAAGGTCTACGTCTTTCAACCTGCACCCAACCTACCAATTCCAAATATGGACATTTTTCAACTTACATTAGTAGACGTCATCCGAACTGCACCACTTCTCTGGGATATCATTACCACAACTGCTAGATGGCGTCTGTCATTCAAATGTAAGTATAGGTGGTTTTTGGCGACTAGCATTACAACCCACTGTGTTGTTTTTCTACAGTTATCATATAATCTACTGAAGTAATAGATTAAAATATTTTGAACAAATTACATATTGTGATTTACATTATTCAACATATATAATGTCCTTTTTACCTTAGTATCAATATACAGTCAAAATAATAATAAGAACACCTTTTAAAATGTAGCTTCAGATTAACATGTAATAATATTATGTCACACCAGAAAAACTGCCTTTAACAATAGGTATTTTCTCTATGGATGTAATGTTTTGGGGAAAAAGGCATTTTAGTTATAGCACGCCTGATACAGCCACAAACTTTCACATTTTCTAAAGTACATTGTGATGAACTTGGCTTGACCTAGTGATCACTACATTCGACGACTTACACAGACAGAAAATATATTTGGAAACACTTAGTTTGTACTCAGTGTTGCCCAACTTTAACAGGTACCTGAGGGAGAGTTGTGAAGAGCCATGCAAGTTTAATGCTGCTGGTTTCTGCAGTAGAACACAGCCCACAGTGTTGGGTTTTCATCTTTTCATCGTATCGAGCAAGTGGAGCATGAGAAGATGGAGGAAAAGTAAGAAAACACTTTCTCTCCCAGCTGTCTTAGATTTGTCAGTAAACCGCACCGGTGTCACACTAGGTCACGCAGCAGGCTGTGAAATGACTTGTTGATCCCAGGAGAAGCGTGTGTGAGAGAGAAAGAGACACACAGACGGAGTGATACCTCTATCGCCTGTTAAACCTTTTAATGTCAAACTACACACTGAAATGGCCCCGCAGCTTCACCCCATGACAAAACCACCAAGGATGAGGAAGAAAGAAACAAAGAGGCTGAAAAAAAACAGGAGAGACAGACATTTGAAGCATGGAGTCTGACAAACAAGACATTTTTCAGAAAGAGTGTTGGGATCCCAAAAACTACACACAGCTGTCCAGATTTCACTCGATGGACAAATACATGTACCAAATTTTCTGTTCTACCGAGAAGTGAGTGCAAAATGAATGAAGGGAGGACTGAGTGCTGTCCCTTGCATGAAGCCAAATTAGCATGCACAGTAGATCTCTTTTATGGCACTGGCGCTGTCCATGGTGCTGAAAAGATGTGGTTACACAACGGATAATGTTCTAGTTGGACAGCAGTAAGGAAGTGGGGATAAATCTCTGAGGAAAATTGAGATTTCAGCAAGCCATTAGCTTTGTGTTGGCCAACCTGGCAAGGACATCAGTGGTCTTAGCTGTAAAGGTGGTTAAAAGCAGCCCATTACTTCACAAAAGAAATGACTAACATTAATAAAAAGACTCTATTTCAGCAAAGACTTATTTATTATATTCATAAAATCAGTCTGTGTTCAACTTACAGCAGTTTAATACTGCTTACTCTTTAAATGTGAGTTTTCTGTCATCATCAGGGCAAAGAAATAAGGAAAGATATGAGTTTGTATGTTCCACTAAAATGTAGAAATACAAAGAAGAAAACTAATTGGATTGTCTTATCTCAAATTAAGATTCATAAAATAATTACAAGCAAACATCTTAGCTTGCTTGTCTCTGAATGAAAACAGCAAATTCTCTTTGCGACCCGGAGAAGCGGAAGGAAATGTTACCCGACGAATTTTCATTAAAATTCAACAAGAGGCAGGCTCCGTGAGAGGTTAGATTATTGGCGGGCAGGCACATGGACACACACACACTCCCTCACACACACATACACACACTCAGAGACACACACATACACAGTCAGACACACACTCACACTAACTCACTCAGAGACACACACACATACACAGTCAGACACACACACACACACACACACACGCACACACACACTTCACAGCTGGTCTGCCTAACCCTTCCTCCAGCAGAGACTGACAGAAGCGGGGCGACCGCTCTAAGCTGTGAGCGCTCATCTCTCCTCTCTTCTTCTCCTCCACCGTGCGTCTTTTACTGTTGACATAAAAACTTTGAAGAGGTGAGAGGCAAAACCGCCAAACCGCCAACAGATCACCGTCGGCAGCGCATCAGCTAAGAAAAAAAAGGGGAGGAAAGAAGAACCATCAAGTCCGAGAAAAGCGGTGGAGCCGGGAGAAAGAGGGAGCTATGCCATCTCCCGCCGAGCTGAGCCCAGTCCTCCTCTGTTGTGTGTCGGAGCTGCAGCATGGTGTCTCTCTCTGGACTCTGGACCTACTGCCTCGCCCCCGGGAGACCTCATCTCCTTTTCCTCTATGCCAGACTGCTCCTGCTGCTTCTCTTATTAACCGTCTTCACTTCCCCCGAGCCCTGCTTACCGCACCCCCAGCCGTGCCACATCCTCGCCCGGATAGGTCATACCGTACGCCTCGGTGCGCTCTTGCCGACCCGCCAGCCGGCACGGATACAAAACGCGCTCAACCGCGCCCTGGCTAGCCTCCGGCACCAGAGCGGAGGGGCAGATTCCTCCACGACACCCTCTCAGGCACTACCCCTGCTGCCCTACAATCTGAGCCTGGAGATGGTGGCTCGATCGCCCGCGGGTGGGGACCCGGAATCGCTGTCCCGCAGCGCCTGTCAAGACCTGGTGGTCAGGGGGGTGTCCGCTATGCTCGCCTTCCCCCGCTCCAGGGAGGAGCTGATCCAGGTGGAGTTCCTCTCCTCTTTCCTGGAGATCCCCTTCATCTCCATCCTGGAGGACACAGAACCTCTTGTGACCAAGGTAAGCATGGGTAGTGTGTGTGTGTGTGGTGTCTGTGCACCTGTAGCAGTCATCTTTAAAGAAACAGAAATGCATAAAACACTACAGGTGATTTGGTGATATTTTATCGTTTTTATGCTGTTCAATAAGCACTAACCCATGGCCAAACATACTTTCATTTGAAGCGTTATCAGAGAGTTGACTCACAAGGAAACTTTGACTGACCCTGAAGCCTGTGGCAAAGATTTTGGTGGTTGAGCTGGTGCAAATCTCTTCACAGACATCTTTTAAGGCTGGCTGAAGGCAAAAGGAATAATGTGAGTAAAAGTAAGTATTACAGGGGATAATAAGAACAATCATTCTTAGGATCAACTTTAAGCATGATGAGAATAACTATCAAGAATAGAAACGATTGAAAAATAGCAGATTGAAATAGCAATTAGCGTCCTATAAGATCCTTAAATACCACTCAATGACTTCTGCAGAGTCTCATGTTCAGATTGATCTCAGCTGAGCTTTGCTGGTGAACCTGCAGGCCCTTCACATGCATGTTTAATATCTGGTAGCTCTGCCTTGGTATCGGACTGAACCCTAAAGCCCTCCGGCAGCAGAGGTTTAAAGTGAAATGCTTTTTTTTCTCCCTTTAAGCTTGCTCCTGTTGTGTGTGTATGTGTTCATGCATGTGTGTGTGTGTGCTTGTTAACAGAGGGTGGCTCTGTTTGAGTGTGTGTGTGTGTGTCTGTATTTGTGTGTGCATGAATGTGTATGATTGAAGACGACTGTTTTGGCACCTTTCAGAGTGAATCATTCAAACAGTTGAGATACTGATAGATTGATACTGTGAGGAGGTGTGGTGCCTGCAGCTCGTGTTATTTGTGTATGTGTGTGTGTGTGCTCATAGTATAAATGTTTATAGGTGTGTGTTACTCTGCACCTGTACAAATTTGTAGTTCGGCAATAAACACGTGTATGTGAGTGCGTGTCATGTTAGTATTCCCAGCAGTAGACGAGCGGTTTGCCAGTCACTCAATCCAGCTCCAGTCACATCCTCCTCTATCCGACTGAGCAGCCAACTGCATCACTTTGTCACACGCACATGCACACACCCATGCAGCCGTGCACGCACACACACACACACACAAGTTCAGATAGGGGTATGTGTAAATAAAAAGGACTTTTAACTTTCGTACAGGTTAAGCTGAGAGACACACACTCCCCTTGCCTACACACGCACACACACACATACAGAGACACACACACACACAGACACAGACACACACACACACACACACACACAGGCTGAACTAAGAGGCTTCATTAAGGAGACAGGGAGGGGAGAAAGAGAGTGGAGGGGGGGAAAGATGTATAGTTTAAGTCTGAAATCTTTGTTCTGTCGCATCTCTTTGTCAACAATGGATTGCTTATTAGATTTCAATAAAGCCTGCATGAATGAGACGATGAGAAGTCACACCACTTGACAAATGTGTCAGCCATGCAAGGAGATAAGCAGAATGAGGGAGAGAGAGAGAGAGAGAGAGAGAGAGAAGAGACGAGGGGAGAAAGAGAAGAAGGGGTGGGCCGGGACGGAGGAGAGGTTTCTTTTTTTTTTAAGCTGTGGGAGGCCTTTCAGTTCTACATAACTGTGCCAAGCAGTCACCGGGCAAAAGAGAAACAACATCACCCTTTTTCTGTGTGTGTCTCTGCCTCAGTCTGTTCAGTATTTTTAGAAAATTATTTTGAAGCAGTATATTCATATAAACACATCTCTGTTTTGAGAAGCTTTTGTTTTTAAAGCAACACAGTGATTCAGCCTCATATAAAATTCATGTAGTCATTTTTCTCTGTGTCAGGCTAGTCTTTTTTTAGGTTCATAAAAGGTGACGTGTCTGGCAGCGGTATTATCTGTTTGCATGTCAGCTGTAGAGCAGGATAGCTGTGATGAGTAGTAATAGCTAACAGGCAAAAGAAAATAATGAAATATGGCAGAAACTCAAAATGAATCAACAGAAAATCCATAGTTAAAGACACAGCATTGAGTGCAGAGTGTGACCATGGAGCAGCTTCTGGAAAAATTAAATGCAGAAAAATTGCAGCCGCTAAGAACATTAAGAGCATTAAGAGCATCACTCATGCTCTCTTTCTGCTCTTTTAACAGTGTATATTAATGCTTGGGCAAATATTTGAGTCAATAAATTGATCAACAGTTTATTAATTGACAAAAAGTGTCATTATCAGTTTGTCTTGTGAGACATTTATTGAACAAAAGTGAAAAACGTTTGTTGTTTCCATCTTCTCATCTTTAAGGATTTGCTAATTTTCTCTGTATATCATTGTAAATGGTCTTTTGGACCGTTGGTTTGACAAAAATTAGCAATTTGAAGACATCTTCTGAAAATTACACAATGAACGAGTGATCAGTTCATCAGAGAGATACTTTATCAAAAATTAGAATACTCATTAGTTATCCGGAGCCTTTAAACAGTATCGATTTTAGTTTATGGCCAGTGAAGGATTTTAATGTGTTCTCCTTCTCTAGCACTCCACTGTGCACCTCCATATAAAGGGAACAATGTGAGAAATAAGATAAAACGAGTCTGGCAGGAGGTGGGACAGGTTCTTAAACACACACAGAGAGGGCAGTGACAAGTGGGCTGGGTAAACAGGGAGGCAAATTGTTAGTTGCAGGGAATTGTACACTGGTTTCTCTGTTGATAGTAAAATATGCAAACAGAAGATAGAATTGTAATTAAAAATGCTATTTACATGTTAGCAGCAAGGGGGAAGGAGTGCTCCTGAGAGGAGGGAAGGAGAGCCGGAGAAATCCAGAGACAAAACAAACCCCTCTGCCAAAAATTTGCTGAATTTGTCACAGATTGATCCAAAAAAAGGAGGCTGAGTATTTTTTTTCTCTTTGTTTTTGGAAGGAGTTTCTTCCCCTGTGTTTTTGAAATTGTGGAGATTTTCTGCGGGGTATTGGGAATTCAGCCCATGTTTTTTTTCTGGTGAACAGATCCCTTCCCTGGACATCAGAGAGAGGTAGATAGACACACACATACACACACACACAGAGGGAAAGAGAGTGATGCTTGCAGATTTAGACAGAGACACAGTTTTCCAACAGGAAAGTGAATTAACAACAACAAAATATTTAAAAAATGTCACTGAAATAAAAAGGGACGTGTGTTTTCATCACAGGCCGAAGGGCGTAAATAGATGTCCTCAAGGTCAAATAATATGACCATGAGAAAAAAAACAAGGAGTCTTTCAAGATTTAATTAAAATTTGCTACAATATGAATTTTTTCTTTCCTGTCATATAATAATTTTCACATTCCATGTTTCATCTGAAGACCAAAAAGAAATGGCAGAGTCATGACTGGAAAATAATACAGCATGTGTGACATTTCTTGAAGGTGGTGATGTTAGAATTTTTCCAGACGACCTTTCAGCACATCCAAAGCTGCTGCATAAGGGTCGTCATCATTATGTACTGTGACAAGTAAATTCCTCTCATAAATTATTAGCTATCGCCAAAATATTTCTGTGTTGCGGTACAGGGGGAAATTCCAGCACCAGTGCAGACTGAGATAGAGAAGGACACAGACAGATGGACAGAGGGACAGAGGGACAGAGGGACAGACAGAGGCAGAGGTCGGTTGTCTCTGCTTAGTCAGACAGAGCTGTGGGACTTGGTGATGTGTCTTAGCAAGGAAGTGCTTATTCCTCCCAACCTACTTAAGCTAATTAGAACCACTGTGTGACCCCTAACTGTAAATCTCTGCCGTCCATCTATAGCAGGGAGGATGGGAGGAGAGGAGAGGGGAAAGGAAGAAGGGATGGTATGGGGAGGAGGGGACAGTAAAAGGAAATGGGCTTCTAATTCCCATTAGGGTCATTACGGGTATTTTGGCAGGTGATTTGTTCATCAGTAGATTTTGTTGAATGAGAAAATTGAAGATATTTGATCTTTAAGCTAAGGAATCCAAAAATAACCCTAATTAACCTAAAAAAAATGAATGAAATTGGTTTTTAGAATTGGTATTCCAGTAGCATGCTAGGGTGTGTTGGTAATATAGCATAGTCATTATAGCATGACATAATTTGGTTGCGCAATTCCAAACAGATATAATTGAAAAGGGACATCTATGCAATCTCAGTTCATTTCTAATGCGTCCGGCATTTTTTAAAGCGTCAGTCTCACCCAACAATTCTGGATTCGCTGATAATATCGCTGAAATTATTTTGTGGATCATGATTTTTTTCTTTTCTCTCTTCTTTTTTTTTTTTTTTTTTTATTCGGGAAATGTATTAGCAGGGGGGAACGGGAGGAAATGGTTTTGCTGATTCTTATATGTGATTAGGTGAGAGGGGTGGTATGGTGTGAATTCATTATTTGTCATTCTTCACAGTGGAAGCTGTGTTCCAGCAGCTCAGTCACTTTATTCCCAGCTTCACTTAATACTGTTGAAATACACCCTGAAAATGGCCCATAAAAGGTACAATATACAAGACTATATTTCACAGTCTCAATTTGAATGACATTCCTATTCTTTTCTCCCTGTGGTTCAATTAGATCACTTACATCCAAATTAAATATTAAATATTCTTTGAATACAGAGAGCATTTTATTCACACTTATGTCTATTTTTTACGTGCCCTATTTCTTAATCAGTCCTCTTCAATATGTATGCAAATTATAGGCACATTTCTTTGAATCCTGTTGCTCAGACCACTTGTAAATGGTGTGCTTTTGTTTGGTTGTAATGCTGATAATCTGATCTGAACTATCTAAATATATGTCTGATTTTGCAGCAGTAATTTGGGCCCCACTGAATAGCAGCATTAGTTGGATCATTGTGTAAACTGCAAATGTTGATGTCATCATTATCATCATCGCTACAATATAATCATTACAATAAACACTGCAAAAATACAAATATATTTATGCAGTGTATTATTCATGAATTTCACCGTCTTGTGATTCAGAATAACCTTTAACGTTCCGGTGGGGAACTATTTTCCCCACTGCAATCAATCCACCCTGCATTCTTTCATTAAGTCACTTCTTTTTTTAATGACATACCTCATTCTGCTTAGTAAAATGAAGATTAGTACAGTAAAAAACCCAATTTGCGACTTTGAATGAAATTACATTTTAATCCAGAGACCCTGCTGAATAAGACGCATTGTGGCTCTGAGCTAGCCCTGCTCTCAGAGGACACACACATATTCACACACGCGCACGCACATTCACGCATGCATGCACACAGAGAATCACCCGCAAACGCTCCACACGAACGTATACCTACATATGATTCACATATGCATACAGTAGAATGTATGCCCTGTCCTCACTAAAGGTTATTAAGCCTAATGAGGCTTTACAAGGCCATGCTGCCTTTAGTGTTTCCTTTGAGATGATGAGGGGATTTGTGCCCCAACCACAGTGGAATAAACGAGTGGAAAGAGAGGGACAAAAACTTGCGCCGAGCCAGAGCCGCAGGCGAACTGACAGTTTGAGACAAGCAGGCCACTTAATGCAAACAGCTCAAAGCTTTTTCTTTATTAGTGTTATGATGACAGTTCAGTGCGGTCTTGACTGAGCCAGATTAATTGAGCACAGCAGCAACAGCAGAGTATGTATTACCAAAAGGACTGTGGGCCTGTTTGAGCTGCTCAGTATGGCATTTGAGTTAGTGTTTTAATGGCTGACTTGTGTTTGGTTTGTGCTTTTGCCTCTAGTGAAATGTGTCCAGTAACTCCTCACCAGCGTTATATTTTGTCTATAGAGAAACAGAATGATGGCCCGTGATGGATAGAAGCTGAAAGGAAAGTAAGGGCTGAGTGTATCGGGGAGCAAAGAAGACGTGGTTATCATTATAACGATATAATTGAGGGATAGAGGGAGATATGTAGGGATCAAGGGAGAAAGAAGGTGTCAGTTGATGGGAAATGCAGGAGGGAGGGATCAAGAAGGAAGGGTGGAAGGAAAATTAGGAATCAGGTGATTGCAAGGCAGGAAGGGGGAACTGAGGAAAAGGAAACGAGGGAAGAAGGAAGGATCGAGGAAGATAATGGTTTTTCCCGTATATGTTGCTCAGAGGTAAGGGATAAAGGACGGAGGAATTAACAGGGGGAATGGGGTAAGGAGTGATCAAGAAAGAAGAAATCAGTAGGGGGGAAAGCGATGGAGGGATTGAGGAAAGAAAGCATGATAGGTAGGTAGTAAAGGACTTGGGAAGAAGGGATCAAGGAAATGAGGAAGAAATCATTAATAATCGAGGTGTGGAGAGATTAAAGAAAAAAGAATCAGGTAGTAGAGACGGAAGGATGTAAAAGGAAAGGAGGGATGATGGGGATGAGGGAAGAAGCCATCGAGAAAAAAAGGGATCAAGGACAAGACAGAAGAATTGGTTGGGAAATAGAAGGAAGGAGTGATCGAGGCAGGAAAGGAGGACTATAGTATGAAACAGAAGAAACTGATTAATCTAGTAAAGGAAATACAAACAGGAAATGAGGGATTAAGAAGGAAACTGTAGCTTTGTTTGATAAGAAACAAGGGAATCAGGGATGGGGTGATACGAAAAAAGAGGAGGACAGGTGGCAATCAAGAGATATGAGAGGAAACGGAAGGATGAAAGAAGAAAAGGAGGAATCAGGGCATAGGGAATGAGGAAAGTAGGGATCGAGAAGAGAAGAAAGAGATTGACGTTTGGAGGCGGGCGTGAGGGGAAGGATATATTGAAGGAAGGCAGGGAAGGATGACAGGAGGCTCGGGCCTTGGGCTTTTTCTTCCATTGAAGAGTTTGATGGAGGCAGTTTTATCTAAACTGTGCCGGTTCATTAGAGGATTAGTGAGTGATAACT
This sequence comes from Scomber japonicus, assembly GCF_027409825.1. Classification (NCBI taxonomy): domain Eukaryota; kingdom Metazoa; phylum Chordata; class Actinopteri; order Scombriformes; family Scombridae; genus Scomber; species Scomber japonicus. The sequence goes on along the minus strand of NC_070593.1, from coordinate 10,589,617 downwards.
TCAAGCTTTCTGTGATTGAAAAACACCCTCACACCTGCATGCACACACACTGATATAGATAGATGATTGCACATACACAGACTTTCCATCTAATGCTTACACACACTGTGCACCTATCGATTAAAGTCATGCAAACTCATTCAAAACTCACAAAGATGAAAAGGCGCACGCTGAAATACACGTCTCTGATTTCTATTCCACGTTTCACATCCACCTAAAGTTTCTTTCATCTTTCCCTTCCATAGATTGTGCAGCAGTCATTTGAGAATGTGTTCTATGGTTTTACAGTAGGTGGCAACTGAGGCAGAACAGCA